>NW_028270175.1:8445797-8596924 GCF_037043375.1 Chiloscyllium plagiosum
GAGAGAGAGAGAAACAGGGGAGAGAGAGAGAGCGAGAGAGAGAGACAGGGGGAGAGAGAGAGAGAGAGAAGGGGGAGAGAGAGGGAGAGAGACGGGGGAGAGAGAGAGACAGGGGGAGAGAGAGAGAGAGAGAGACAGGGGAGAGAGAGAGGGAGAGAGACAGGAGAGAGAGAGAGACAGGAAAGAGAGAGAGAGACAGGAGAGAGAGAGAGAGACAGGAGAGAGAGAGAGACAGGAGAGAGAGAGAGAGAGAGACAGCGGGAGAGAGAGAGAGGGACGGGTGGGAGAGAGAGACGGGGAGAGAGAGAGAGAGACAGGGAGAGAGAGAGACAGGGGAGAGAGAGAGAGAGATGGGGGAGGGAGACAGAGACTGGGGAGAGAGAGACAGGGGGGAGAGAGAGAGAGACAGGGGAGAGAGAGAGAGAGACGGGGGGAGAGAGAGAGAGAGACGGGGGGGGAGAGAGAGAGAGACGGGGGGGGAGAGAGAGAGAGACAGGGGAGGGTGGGGAGAGAGGGAGAGGGAGGAGGAGAGAGGGAGAGGTGGAGGAGAGAGGGAGAGGGAGGGGGAGAGAGGGAGAGGGAGGGGGGAGAGAGAGACAGGGGAGCGAGGAGAGAGAGGGGGAGAGAGGAGGTGGGGAGAGAGACAGGAGAGAGAGGGGGAGAGAGGAGAGAGAGGGGGAGAGAGGAGAGAGAGGCAGGGGGAGAGAGAGAGAGGCAGGGGGAGTGAGAGGGAGAGAGAGAGACAGGGGGAGAGAGAGAGACAGGGGAGAGAGAGGGAGAGAGGAGAGAGAGACAGGAGAGACAGGGGAGAGAGAGAGACAGGGGAGAGAGAGAGACGGGAGAGAGAGACAGGGGAGAGAGAGGGAGGGGTAGAGAGAGAGAGGGGGAGAGAGGGAGAGAGAGAGACAGGGGAGAGAGAGAGAGACGGGGAGAGAGAGAGAGAGAGAGACAGGGGAGAGAGAGAGAGACAGGGTAGAGAGAGAGAGAAACAGGGGAGAAAGACAGGGAAGAGAGAGGGGGAGAGAGAGAGACAGGGGAGAGGGAGACAGGAGGGAGAGAGAGAGACAGGGGAAGAGAGAGAGAGAGACGGGGAGAGAGAGAGACAGGGGAGAGAGAGAGAGAGAGACAGGGGAGAGAGAGAGAGCGAGGAGTGAGAGACAGGGGGGAGAGAGAGACAGGGGAGAGAGAGAGAGACAGGGGAGAGAGGGAGAAAGAGAGACAGGGGAGGGAGAGACGAGAGAGGAGGGAGAGACGAGAGAGGAGGGAGAGACGAGAGAGGAGGGAGAGACGGAGAGAGAGGGACAGGGGAGAGAGAGAGAGAGAGAGAGACAGGAGAGACAGGGAGAGAGACAGGGGAGAGAGAGACAGGGGAGAGAGAGACAGGGGAGAGACGAGAGGGAGAGACGAGAGGGAGAGACGAGAGGGAGAGACGAGAGAGGAGGGAGAGACAAGAGAGGAGGGAGAGACGAGAGAGGGGGGAGAGAGAGGGAGTGGGGAGAGAGAGGGAGGGGGGAGAGAGAGGGGGACAGGGGGAGAGAGAGAGAGGGACAGGGGGAGAGAGAGAGAGAGAGGGACAGGGGGAGAGACAGAGAGAGAGCGAGACAGAGAGGAGGGAGGGACGAGAGAGGAGGGAGAGACGAGAGAGGGGGGAGAGAGAGGGAGGGGGAGAGAGAGGGGGGACAGGGGAGAGAGAGAGAGGGACAGGGGAGAGAGAGAGAGGGACAGGGGGAGAGAGAGGGGGAACAGGGGAGAGAGAGAGAGAGGGACAGGGGGAGAGAGAGATGGACAGGGGGAGAGAGAGAGAGAGGGACAGGGGGAGAGAGAGAGAGCGAGACAGAGGAGAGAGGAGGGAGGGACGAGAGAGGAGGGAGAGACGAGAGAGGAGGGAGAGACGAGAGAGGGGGAGAGAGAGGGGGACAGGGGGAGAGAGGAGGGACAGGGGGAGAGAGAGAGAGGGACAGGGCGAGAGAGAGAGAGAGCGAGACAGAGGAGAGAGAAGGGAGGGACGAGAGAGGAGGGAGAGACGAGAGAGGGGGGAGAGAGAGGGAGGGGGAGAGAGAGGGGGACAGGGGAGAGAGAGAGGGACAGGGGAGAGAGAGAGAGGGACAGGGGGAGAGAGAGAGAGGGCCAGGGGGAGAGAGAGAGAGGGACAGGGGGGGAGAGAGAGAGAAAGGGACAGGGGGAGAGAGAGAGAGAGGGACGGGGGGGAGAGAGAGAGAGCGAGACAGGGGAGAGAGAGGGACAGGGGGAGAGAGAGAGAGCGAGACAGGGGAGAGGGAGAGGACAGGGGGAGAGAGAGAGAGAGAGCGAGACGGGGAGAGAGAGAGAGAGAGGGGGAGAGAGAGAGAGCGAGACAGGGGAGAGAGAGAGAGACAGGGGAGAGAGAGAGAGAGCGAGACAGGGGAGAGAGAGAGAGACAGGGGGAGAGAGAGAGAGAGCGAGACAGGGGAGAGAGAGGGACTGGGAGAGAGAGAGAGCGAGACAGGGGAGAGAGAGAGGGACAGGGGGAGAGAGAGAGAGAGAGCGAGACAGGGGAGAGAGAGAGAGAGGGGGAGAGAGAGAGAGAGCGAGACAGGGGAGAGAGAGAGAGAGAGGGACAGGGGGAGAGAGAGAGAGAGCGAGACAGGGGAGAGAGAGGGACAGGGGGAGAGAGAGAGAGAGCGAGACAGGGGAGAGAGAGAGGGACAGGGGGAGAGAGAGAGAGAGAGAGAGCGAGACAGGGGAGAGAGAGAGAGAGGGGGAGAGAGAGAGAGCGAGACAGGGGAGAGAGAGAGAGAGACAGGGGTGAGAGAGAGAGAGAGAGAGAGAGACAGGGGAGAGAGAGCGAGATGAGAGAGAGATGGGAGAGAGAGAGAGAGAGACAGGGAAAAAGACCTCGGCACAACATTGTGGGCCAAAGTGCCTGTTCTGTGCTGTACCTTTCTATGTTCTATGAATTATCTCCACTGTCTTAGTCAATATTTATCCCTCACTATAAAAGCAGATTATCTGTTCTTTATACGTTGTCATTTGTGAGAGTTTGTGGTGCACAAATTGAATATTCCTACGTTGCAATGATTACATTTTAAAAAGCTCTTCATTATCTGTGTAGCACATTGGTAGTTGTGAAAGATGCTATACAAATTTACAGCTTCTTTTATATCTCCACAGAACGTCACCATGTCCATCTTGAAGATTCATGCCCGTGAAATATTTGATTCGCGTGGTAACCCCACTGTAGAGGTGGACTTGTATACTGGAAAAGGTCAGTTTTACCTGTGTCAGTGCACTGACTTCTTCTGATTAATATTGTTTTATTGTTACTAAAAACATGAAGCGGTTACTTCCTGTTCCTGTTAATCGGGACTTTTAAGTGAATTGGAGATTTATATGGGGAGGGAGACTGTGGGGTTTTGGTGGGTAGGGGGATTGGGGAGTTTCGGTAGCGATGGGGATTGGGGGGTTTTGGTGGAGAGGGGGCTTGGGGGCCATACAGGGGAGGGGATTTGGTGGTTTGGGGGCAGATTGAGGGTTTTGGTGGAGAGGAGATAGGGGTGTCTGAAGTGGAGAAGAAATTTTGGAGGGGAGTGGAGCATTTGGCGTGAGGGGAAATGCAGGTTTCTGTGGGGTCATTTTCTTCATTCTTTCAAGGGACGTAGGCAAGGTCAGTACTTGTTGTCCATCTCTTAATGCCCTTGAACTGAGTGACTTACTTGTTCATGAGGTAATGCTGACGTCCTTAGTCAAAGATTGGGGGACCTGACATTGGAAACTTTACAGGGGTCATTGTGATTTAGAGCCACTCCCCACTATAGCCTGTAGCCAGAGTCCATCCACAATCTGAGGTATCCAGTGGGTATTGCCTGCCATTAGGTGCTGCTGGTCTATGATTGGTTGGAGGTCTCAGTGCATGAATTTGCTCCAGCAGAGTCCTTCATCCCACAGGAATGCCTGTCAATTGCCTGAGTATACAGGGTGCACAGACTTCCCTTAAAAGAGGCAATGTTGATCTATCACTTGTCACCTCCGTTAAATACCACCGTATAACTGTGTTTTAAACCAAAATGGCAGCTTAACTCTGAAAAACTGTTGGTGTCAGGAGAATGCAGTTGTGTTATTCTGTGTAACGTTGTTTTTTAAGCAGTGTACTTTTTTAATTGAGAATTTTTTTGTAAATTTGAAAGTAGTTCAAATTACTTTTCACTAGGTACAGGTTGTATCATTGAATTGGTTCAACTTACTTTGGAGATTTAATTGCCTAAAGTGGTTCTGGAGTATAGCGTAACTGGAGCACATGTGACTTTTGTAAATCTTGTTGTATTTTTGTCCTGTTAATGCTGTCTGTCCGACATAACATTTCCACAGTAAAGATGTTTCCTGATGAACTTGTCGCTGAATTATCGATGAACTTGGTTAGTAGTAATTTCCTTGGTTAGCATATATTATCCAGTTGTCAAGGGTCACCACACTTTCAGAAGGATGCTAAGACATACAGAAGGTGCAGGAAAGATTAACAAGGATGGTTCTAGGGCTGGAGGACTTCAGTTACGTGGATAGATAAAAAGAAGCTGGGGCTACTTCTCCTCAGACGAGAGATGATTCAGAGAAGATTTGATAGATCATGAGGAATCTGGACAAATAATAACAGATGGGTTGAAAACCAGGGGACACCAATTTAACGTGAGTGACAAATGAATTAGTGTCTAACAGGAAGGAAATCTTTCTTACATGGCAAGTGGTTGGGTTCTGGAATACACTGTGGTGGAGGAACATTTGCTCAAAGATCTAAAGATAATTGGATATTGGAGAGAAACCGAAAATTGAAAATCTATGACAACAAAGATGGATGAACTGAATTTCTTTTGCAAAAAGCTAGCATGGACATGATACACTGAATGGCCTCCTTCTGTGCTGATGCCATTCAGTGATTCTATCATCTACTTTGAATTAGCAATATGTGTGAGCTGCCTCTATTTAGTGATAATGTTGAGTTTATGAGGACTGCAGATGCTGAAAATGCTTTTCCAGCACCACACTTTTTGATTGTGGAGTTTGTGGTACACTTAGCTTAAATCCTAAAGAAGGCAAAATATAGCAAACTTGCCAATTTCTGGTTAATGGCTTAATTTGCAACATTATGCCTTTCCTCCAAAACAGGAACTTCATGACCCATTTTAAGCACTCAATTGTAAAATAATACGGTTAATTAACTACAGGTTGAATTTGTTGGCTATTATAAGACATAAGACCATCAGACCATAAAACCATAAGACGTAGGAGTGAAAGTCAGGCCAATTGAGTCCACTCCGCCATTCAATCATGGCTGATGGGCGTTTCAATCCCACTTTCCTGCACTCTCCCTGTAACCCTTAATTCCTTGCGAGATCAAGAATTTATCAATCTCTGCCTTGAAGACATTTAACGTCCCGGCCTCTACTGCGTTCTGTGGCAATGAATTCCACAGGCCCACCACTCTCTGGCTGATGAAATGTCTCCTCATTTCCATTCTAAATTGACCCCCTCTCATTCTAAGGCTGTGCCCACGGGTCCTAGTATCCCAGCCTGATGGAAACAATTATATTACCTCCATTTTCCACCAAAATATTTTTATAAGCAAATTTGGTTTTAAAAATGATTCCAGGGTCAAGGCATTTTTACCTACAAAAGGTACCAAAATAACTCAATGCTTATTATAAATGCTGCTTTGTGGTTGCTTAAAATGGCTCAGGAACTTGGAACTGCTGATAGCATGAAGTACAACATCTTTGTGCTTTTCTAACCCACAAAACTGGCTGAATGCCCTTTGGCAGGAGTATGGCTCTTCAAATAGTCACCTAGTAAGTGTTGTGTCTATGATGATATTCCTGGTGCTGCCAGTTTTGCAGTATTTCTGCATTTGGATTGGTAGCTTAACTAAGATTGTTTATTCCTTCATGTGGAAGTTGCACAATTAGAGGTCGTGCAATGCTTTGATCTGCCAACAATGATTTAGATTAGTTACCTTTCTAATGTGGGCGAAACGGTGGCACAGTGGTTAGCACTGCTGCCTCACAGCGCCAGAGACCCGGGTTCAATTCCCGCCTCAGGTGACTGACTGTGTGGAGTTTGCACGTTCTCCCCGTGTCAGCGTGGGTTTCCTCCGGGTGCTCCGGTTTCCTCCCACAGTCCAAAGATGTGCAGGTCAGGTGAATTGGGCATGCTAAATTGCCCGTAGTGTTAGGTTAGGGGTATGGGTGGGTTGCGCTTCGGCGGGTCGGTGTGGACTTGTTGGGCCGAAGGGCCTGTTTCCACACTGTAAGTAATCTAATCTAATATAATGTGTTGCTTTGAGTAATATATTTCTGAGCTATTCAGTGTAGGAAAGGAGTCTGTCATAGCTGGTACTGTATCATCCCTACTTAAGCCATTGGATCATTTCTTTGGATTAACATTTCAGAGTCCATCTGCTCATTGCTGGCCGGAGGAGACTGTGTGCGATGTAACCGAGTCTCTTGCTGATTGAATACATTTGCTGAGGCTGATGTAAACCCCAGAGAATAGTCACTGTGATACAGTGTGCAGGTCTGTAGCTTGGTTCAAAGATAAATATAGCAGCCAGTTCAGTGACCGGACCTGCTTTGGCTGGAGCTCTTGGACAGAATGTTGGAGCTGAAAATCATTTGCGCTGGATTACACTTGGTATGCTGTAGATTGTAAGGACCCAAATGAAGGTATAGAATACAGTAAACTGAGCCTTGGGACACTGCTGATTTGAAAGGAATACTGTATCCTATCAGTCTCTACCACATTCAGTTCAGCCCCAAGCTGACAAATCCCCGTCCTTTGTATTAATCCTTTGGTTTCAAACTGGAGTGTTTTCTTGAGATAAGTGCTTTGAAAATGCAAAGCTAGATACAAATGAAGGGGTGGGGGGAGATGCACAACGGATCAAAATTTTGTCCATTTTATCTTTTGAAATGTGTTTGAATCCATTTTCAATGGTCTCCAATACTGCCCTACATGACAAGAGTTCTGTATGTTTTAGAGTTAGGTTCTATTGCATGTGTACTCAAAATCAAGGTAAAAGAGCATAGTGAAAGGTGTACAATGTAACCGCACTCAGCACCATCTTAGGTACACAAGCTTAGTTGAAAATGTGTTGCTGGAAAAGCGCAGCAGGTCAGGCAGCATCCAAGGCGCAGGAGAATCGACGTTTCGGGCGTGAGCCCTTCTTCAGGACTGAAGAAGGGCTCATGCCCGAAACATCGATTCTCCTGCTCCTTGGATGCTGTCTGACCTGCTGCGCTTTTCCAGCAACACATTTTCAGCTCTGCATCTGCAGTCCTCACTTTTTTCTACAAAATCTTAGTTACAGAAATAGAGAAATAAAGAAAGAAGTTAAAATGTCAAACATTACAGTGCTTCCTTCAGCCATGGGCCTGAGGATACTCCAAACTGATTCCCCAAGAGGGCTCGCTCTCCCCTTGTGCTGAGCTAAGACCTGCCCAGGCACACCAGGCTTCACTGCTGCTTGCAAGACTTTGGCCCCAGTTAACACATTGCTTGCCACCCTTCACCATCTCATCACTAACCTTGCGTCATCCTGCACCACTGCCACCTTCCAGGCTCATGCTGGGCTCCAGCTGATGCCACATTCTGTCACTGCCACTGTCCCCACTGTACCAGTTTTACGAACACTCCAGGTACACACTGGCCCTACTCTCTTCCATACTAGGCCTTCTCACCTCCGCGCTGGGCCTTCTCACCTCCGTGCTGGGCCTACCCTTCCCCGCACTGGGCCTACCCTTCCCCGCGCTGGGCCTACCCTTCTCCGCGCTGGGCCTACCCTTCTCCGCGCTGGGCCTACCCTTCTCCGCGCTGGGCCTATCCTTCTCCGCGCAGGGCCTACCCTTCTCCGCGCAGGGCCTATTCTCTTTCACGCAGGGCCTCCTCTTCTCTGCGCAGGGCCTCCTCTTCTCTGCTTAGGGCCTCCTCTCTTTCGCGCAGGGCCTCCTCTCTTTCGCGCAGGGCCTCCTCTTCTCCGCGCAGGGCCTCCTCTTCTCCGCGCAGGGCCTACTCTCTTTCGCACTGGGTTTACTCACCTCTGCGCAGGGCCTATTCTCCTCCTTGCTGGGCCTATTCTCCTCTGCAACTACATTCCTGATGAAAAGCTTATGCCCAAAACGCCGACTGTCCTGCTCCTCGGATGCAGCCTGACCTGCTGTGCTTTTCCAGCGCCACACTTTTCAACTCTGCTGTCCTCTGCGCTGGGCCTTCTGTGTTTTGCGTTGGTCTCACTCAAGGTCTGCACTCGGCGCACCTGAGTTCCGTGAGGTCTGTTGCTGATGCCATCAAGCTCAAGAGGTAAGTAAGGAAAATTGAAGATAGAAAAGAGAAAGGAAAAGAAATACCATCAGAACAAAGGAGGTTTGGCTCAGGGGCCCTACCCCACCACCATCTCGCTTGCTTAGTTTGGTGAATGTTGGATGTTTTTAGGCAACAAATGCTCTAGTCCAATTCATACTTTAATTTTCTATCATCTGTCGGATGGCAGGCTTTGAACTCTGACAGTGAGAGTCATCCTTGCTGAATAGCTGCAGGACAAACCAGGGCCCGTGTGTCATTGATATCTACTCCAGAAGCCTCAGCATAAACCCCTTCAGCCTGTGTGGAGAGAGACAAACAATGCCCAAGTGTTACTGAGCAGCGAGTGACCTGGCTGCAGATCAAGTGTCAGACAACTCATCTGAAACTCAGCAAATGAGGAGATGATTGCATGGCTTTGGGGATTTGCATACACCAAATAATTTTTTTAAAAACTTCTTCAGTTGAGGCAAATATTTCAACCACAGAGAAATATATTCTTTTCTGAGCTTCTTATTGACTTCTTATTAATTGAGGGGTTTGGTTGAGGCAAGCTATTGCTGAGTCAGAAGACTGGAGATTGTAAAAGTGTAATGTGATCATTCAAAGAACAAAGCCGAGTATTTAGATTACATTGCTGACAATGTGGAAACCGGCCCTTCAGCCCAACAAGTCCACACCAACCCTCCAAAGGGTAACCCACCCAGACTCATTCCCCTACCCTATATTTACCCCTGACTAATGTACCTAACACCACGGGCAATTTAGCATGGCCAATTCACCTAACCTGCACATCTTTGGATTGTGGGAGGAAACCAGAGCACCCAGAGGAAATCCACGTAGACACAGGGAGAACATGCAAACTCCCCACAGTCACCCAAGGCAGGAATTGAACGCAGGTCCCTGGCACTGTGAGGCAGTATTGCTAACCACTGAGCCACTGTGCTGCCTCATGTTAGGGGGAAACATTTGCATACAGAAGATTAATAAGAAATGAGGCACTGTACCAGAAACAATCATAGCTTTTGAAAAGGAAATGAATAAGTGATTAAATAAGAGAAACAAACACAAGGTTATGGAGAAAGAGGGCAGTGACTGAATGGATATCTCAAACTTGTATAAGTACAATGGGTCAAATTGCCCTTTGGCATTGAACATGCTACATCACGTTGCAAGATGGGGTTTGTTTACCTGTATATTATTTGATTATATTGACATTGCAGTGTTGAGCAAGTATTGCTTTGTAATATTACTGATACTGAAATTGAAAGCTGAATCTTTGTTTCTGAATCCAATTTTCTTGCCACAAACACATGTATACAATTGTGGAATTTTTAATTACACCTTCCCCTGGAGAAACTATTGATGTTGTTTACTGAATTATAGTTTAGAAAGTGTGGATTACACTTAATGGGCATTCTATAAGGTCATTCTTTTTAACTGTCTCCAGTAGTTAGCAACAACAGTATTCACCTCTTCAAGATCAACAAACTCAAATGAGTAGTTATATTAATACTTCTCCAGTACAGTCTAATGCAGACCTTTTGTTTATATACCAGTTGACACCTTATACATTATGGGAGTTGCCTAGGAATACAAGAGCATGTTTGGAAGGCACAAAACCATTTGGTGGAGTGTTCTTTTGTGTGGTGGTGCCTCATCAAAGCCAACCAATCTGATGAAGAATCATCTGGACTCGGTACATTAGCTTGCTCTCTCTATGGATACACCCTGACCCGCTATGATTTCCAGCTTTTTTTTTGTTTTCAGTACAGATTCCAGCATCTGCAGTAATTTGTTCCTTCACTGTAATTGGATCAGCTTTCCATTTTAAATCGGGATGCGTGTATGTTGACCACCTCGCTGACCCACTTGCACCATAGCTGATCGATATAAACCTTTCCTCCAGATTATGTGAAAGATCCTGACTACGTCAGCCTCTGAATGCAAGGAGCACCTATTTTTATGTCTTAGTTACCTCCTGTAGTTATAAAAGGGTTTTCAACTGTAGGTGCAGTAAGATTAGATTAGATTCCCTACAGTGGCAACAGACCCTTCGGCCCGGCCAGTCCACACCAACCTTCCGAAGAGTAACCCACCTCCCTCTGACTAACAGTCCCCGGGCAAATTAGCATGGCCAGTTCACCTTACCTATACATCTTTGGAGTGTGGGAGGAAACAGGAGCACCCAAAGGAAACCTACGCAGACACTGGGAGAATGTGCAAACTCCACAAAGACAGTCACCTGAGGCTGGAATTGAACCTGGGACCCTAGGGCTGTGAGGCAGCAGTGCTAACCACTGAGCCACTGAGCCACCGTGCCACTCCTTTCACTAAGATGATAGGTAAAGGAATAAACAACTTTGCAGACTAAGATAGTTCTGCCCTACCCACTATCAGTCACCACTGGAACAAAATAGCTTCAGAATTAATGGGAATGTACAGAAGTTCTAAATATTTAGCATTTTGATATTAAATAAATTCACATCTTTATTGTATATTGTTAAAGTATTAGTTTTGGGCAGGAGCAAAAGTATTAATACTTTCATATTATAACTATTAATTTTACAAGAGAATGTACATGTTAGAAACATTATATCACAATCTTCTGAGAAATAAATATTTGTTGCTTATCTGTATTAATGAAACAAAAGCAAGAATATCATCTGTGTTGCTGATGAAACTACATTGTTGTTGCTCATGTGAATGATGACTTTGCTGAGCTTCTTGGAGCTGATCTGGTTGTATAGAATCATGCGAGTGCTGAGGTTGAGATCTTTAGCGTGGTCTCCTGGAAGGCCATGATGCTTATTGGCTAATATTTTAGACCAACTGTTCCTTGAACTGATGTTCTAGTCTTGACTATTGTAATAAATATCTGTCATATATTCTCATTATTTGGGAATGTGTTTTTTTTTAGAAGTAGAGATAAATGGAGTTTGGTTTCAATTCTGTGAAGGTAACCTTTTGAAAAGAGGTCAGAAAGTCAATTTGAACAGTGACCTAATTACATTGTAACCAAGAAAGCAAGTGATTTAGTGAAGTGCCTAGCAAAGTAACTGAGATGTTAATCTTGTTGAGTTAATGATAGAGAAATCAAAACAGTGGCCTTTAGTTTAGTTTGTTTTTGGTTCAGAAGAATTGGGAGTTCAGATGAGGAAAGCTGTTTTTACATTAGCAGAAGAGTTTAGTTTGGGAAATCTCCAAGCTGTGAGAGTTTGCATTGAGTGTTTCAAGTTATCAGAACTGATCAGAGGTTTGGGTATCAAAACTAGGAAACAACCATAAATTATCTCAGCAATGCAAACAGTCTGTTTTGGAAAATAATTAAAGAGTCGAGATGCGAATGATATTTCTCTGGGATTGAGTATCTGTAACCTATATTGCTAGAAAGCAGGTTGAAGCATTGTATTGCTATTTATGTTACGTTTTCTGAGCTATAGCTTTTTTTTTGCGTACACTTTATTCACATAAGGTCGCAACTTTGAGGATTTTTTCTATTGCCACTCTAATAGCTCCTCTCTGAGTTCAGTGTAATTTTTGGTTTGTCTTTGAGAAATGCCTTGAAGTACTTAAAGAGAAAATGGAAGTTGTCAATGTTGGTTTTTGTTTTTCAATTTTTACAGCTTGAATTAAATACTAGTTGGTATTAAATCTGCATGGAACAGTGCCTTTTTGTAGTAGAGCTTCCAGGCACAGGCAGCTTTTTATTTAGTGAACCCAACAATTTGTATTGTATGTAATTTGCAGACAGTCGTTGCTTGCTAAGTCTGGCAGCCTTTTGTGCAATACAGTTTGACCTTTCAAAACAAAGGCAACATGGCTGGGTAGATCAGTCACAATTTATTAGATTGCTTGATGAATTTTATTCAATTGACCTTTTCTTTACTTAATGTGTCCAGACAAGTTCTGCAAAGTACTGACTGCACACTTTGAAAGAACCTAGGAGGGTGATAATTCACGTTCATGGTGCATTGTACAAGTGTTTATATAGAGGCTGGGACCGTTCTCTTTGATTGGGAGGGTATTCAAGTATTTTTAGTTTTCACAAGCAGTGAACAATTGAATCCTGGGAATTATAGTCCCATTAGGCAGACATTAGGTATGGGTGAGATGCTTGCCTGGATCATGAGATGCTCTTTATGATTGCTTGAATGAATAAAAGGTCAGCTGAACCAAATAACATAGCTTTTCGGAACGTGGGGGAAGGCCATGCCTTAATCATTTGCTCGAATGTTTGAATGATCTACAAGGTTAGTCCACAACTATCCTTGTAGACATATAATTGAGCAATCAGCCTGTGGAAAAAGCCCTTCTAAATAGATTACACTGCATGAGAGATTCTTCTACAGCCATTGCTATGTTGCTAGATCGGCTGGAGAATTGGCTGAATAAATGTGGGCAGGAAGTTGCCATTAAGAGTTTTTGAATCTGCTTGAAGATCCATTAAAAGTGTCATTCCATGTGGATTAATTGATTGTTTCTTTCTAAAGATTGTCAAAAATGAGCTGTTTGGGCAAATGATCCCCAAGTCTATAGGTTCTGTAACTTCTCACACACGCACATACGTACACACATATACAAGCACACACATATACATGTATACACACACACACTCTCTTCTGACTGAATTGGCTATTTCTTGGCTTTAACTTAGGTCAGTGCAGAGTCAAACATGTTTGAAATGTACACAGAGTATGTTCACACATGGCATGGAACAGAACTGACAATTGTTGTGAAAGAAGAAACTTGCTGTTACAGTTCACAAGAATCATGACCAATGCCAAAATGTCTTAAGAGAAGTGCTGAAATGAGGGGTTTCAACCATTTCCATTTGACTGGCCAGTCAGTCACCAGAAGAGAAAGTGAGGACTGCAGATGCTGGAGTCAGAGTCAAAAGTGTGATGCCGGAAAAGCACAAAGTTAATGTTTCCAAACGTCAACTCTCCTGCTTCTCGGACGCTGCCTGACCTGCTGTGCTTTTCCAGCACCACACTTTTCTCCAGTAACCAGAGGAGACATAAGGCTTTCATAAAAGAGCCAGGGAAGCTGAGAAATATTCTTAATTCATATGGGCAATTAACAAGACTAGACCATGAACTGGCGGAAACAATTTGAGGAGATTTGGCATATGGTAGCTTCAGGGCAACTTGCTAAATGCTGCAATCCTTTAAGGCATTTAATTTATTTGAGCCTTGGCTTCACATGGCACTGGGTGAAAATACAGAGGAAATGCCAGACCCTTATTTTGTACGCTAACCAACTCTGGGAGCCAAAGCTGAGAGCAGAAACATCAGTCCTAAATATTTGAACGCTGGCAGGGGAATCCCTGATCAGTGGGGCCACGTATGATTTTGCACAGAGCCTGATGAAGTTCTGAAGAAGCGTCACTGGACTTGAAATATTAACTCTGCCTTCTCCCACAGGTGCAGCCCGACCTGCTGATTTTCTCCTGCAATTTCTGTTTTTGATATGATTTTGGAGATCTTCCAACAAGCCATGAAGTGATCTGAAGTGTCAAACTCAGCAAAGATACTACAGTTTACGTTCCAGAGATGGTTTTCCATACCCAGGGTGGGGGTGTGGTGGTTGGGGGGTTGGGTGCAGTGTTTGTCAACCTAAGCACCAGTCACTTGATATTGACCGACAGAATGGAGGCTTCAGTTGTGAAAGTGAGCTGTGAAACTCGAGCGCCCTGTTGCTAATTAAAATCTTCCTGTTTTTGGATCTGAGTCTTATTGCTTGTGCATATCCAAATCTTGATACTCATTGGCATGGCTTTCCTTGTAAAATTAGAATGTTTAAAATTGCATTCACGTTACAATTTTGAGTTTAAAAAGGGCATCTCTTTTGGGTAAAATGTGAAACCAACAATTTTTATTGTAAAATATAATGACAACAGAAACACCTGCTTTTAGAGGGAATAGTTCTGAAATCAATTGATCTTTATACAAACTATATTTGAAAGCAAATCTACCTTTTCACCAACAAAATCAATTGTGTGAATACTTTTCTAGCATTCCTGAGTGTGTTTAATATTTGCCCATTTCCCACTTTCTGTGTTATCCTGTTTCAGGGTGAATAGACAGGCAAAGTTGCATCTCCTGCAGATCTGGGATTGATTGATGGAGTTAATTGAATCAATGCATTTGCAAAGATGTTTCAAATACCTATAATTTCCTTCAAACCTCAGTGGCCCTTAAAATTGCTGTATTAAACATATTGGGAAATTTTGAAACTGTTTTTCCATTAACAAGCTGACATTGATGTTTTAACTTAATTTAACTATCCTGATAATTGTGTTTCTTCCGTTTTATCATTCGTCACCTATCCTTTGGATGCATTATGAAATATTCTGGGGTCTAGTCTCGAACCAATAACTTTGGTATCTTTTTAAAGGCTGTTGCCTATTTGAATAAATTTGTCAATGAAACACTTGCATTAATTTAGTACCTCGACCTCCAATATTCTGAAGAGCCTCCTGTACAAAAACAATTTCTTTGAAGTGCCGTTACTTCCCTTGTGGACTGAAGTTAACCGCTTTTTAAAAAAAAAAGCAAAAGTACTCCAAAAACAAAACAAACAACTGCAGATGTTGGAAATTAGATTACTTACAGTGTGGAAACAGGCCCTTCGGCCCAACAAGTCCACACTGCCCCGCCGAAGCGCAACCCACCCATACCCCTAACCTAGCACTACGGGCAATTTAGCATGGCCAATTCACCTGACCTGCACATCCTTGGACTGTGGGAGGAAACCGGAGCACCCGGAGGAAACCCACACAGACACGGGGAGAACGTGCAAACTCCACACAGTCAGTCGCCTGAGACGGGAATTGAACCCGGGTCTCTGGCGCTGTGAGGCAGCAGTGCTGACCACTGTGCCACCGTGCCGCCCATCTGAGACAAAAACAAAAATTTCTGGAGAAACTCAGCAGATCCAGTAGTATCTGTGGAGAGAAAGCAGAGTTCATGTTTTGAGTGCCATTCTTCAGAACTGATGGGAGCTAGGAAGAAGTAATGTATATTCTGAAGCTGGAGGTGCCGGTGTTGGACTGGGGTGGACAAAGTTAAAAATCACTCAACACCAGGTTATACCCTCCAACAGATTTATTTGGAATTACGAGCTTTCGGAGCACAGCTACCTGATGAAGGAACAGCATTCCGAAAGCTAGTACTTCCAAATAAACCTGTTGGACTATAACTTGATGTTGTGTGATTTTTAACCAAGTATATTCTGAAGACAGGGATTGGGGGAAAGGAAACCATGATTGATGGAGATGGAGCCCAGAGAGAGGGAGAGCTGCAGTCAGGCAGGCAGGGCGATGGATAATGGTGAACCAGAAAGAGAGAAAAGCTGGTAAGAGGGACCATGAGTATGTGAGAATGGGTTCGCTGTGAACGAAAGCAGCCCATATCATGACAGGACCAGGGCTGTGGGGTAGGTGAATGTTATAAAAGGTGTTCAGGCCCTCCAATCCATTTTCACCTAAATGCCAGGAGAAGGAAAGCTTTTCTTTCTCCTGGCTCACGTTAAACCATCCCTTTGTGTGCCAGACCAATGTCCACTCTCCCTGGGCTCCATCTCCATCTATTGAGTACTCCTAACTCCCCCACCCCTTTTCAGCATATATACCACCCTTTCCCAGCTACCATCAGTTCTGAAGAAGGGTCACTGAACTCATAAATGTTAGCTCTGCTTTCTCTCCATGGATATTGCTAGACCTGTTGAGTTTCTCCAGAAATTTCTGCTTCTGACTAAAGGCATAGAATCCCTACAATGTGGAAGCAGGCCATTCGGCCTATCGAGTCCACGCCGACCCTCTGAAGAGCATGCCACCCAGACCCATCGCCCCCACCCTTTAGCCCTGCATTTCCCATGGCTAATCCCCCAATCTGCATATCCCTGGACAGTATGGGCAATTTAGCATGGCCAGTCCACCTGATCTGCACATTCTTGGACTATGGGAGGAAACCAGAGTACCCAGAGATTACCCATGCAGAGAATGTGCAAACTCCACCAAGACAGTCACCCAAGGGTGGAATCAAACCCAGGTCCCTGGCGCTGTGAGATAATAGTGTTAGCCACCGTGCCACCCTGAAGTTAGCATTGCCCCACTTAAAGAACCTGAATGTTCCATCAGGGAACTTTAACGGCATTCTTACATTTTATCATGAATCAGTTAAATGCTCTTTTTTTTTAAATCCTGCCTACAGGTCTGTTCAGAGCAGCAGTCCCCAGTGGTGCGTCCACTGGCATTTATGAAGCACTAGAACTTCGAGATGGTGACAAGACGCGATTTTTGGGCAAAGGTAGGTCAGCTTGCTCGCCTTGTTTCTCAGTTGCAATATGAACTTTGTGAGCATGTGGAGTTCATTGGAGGAACCAAACCTTCATTGGGGAACACTAACTTTCCTGAAAACTGACCTGAGGCAGATTACAGGAAAACTCCATCCAGAATGTAAATTTGTTTTGACTGTGACTGCAAGTACACATCGCTGGCTACCCCACAATATGGTTTTCACGTTTTAACGTGCAGAGTGCTATAATTTAACCAAATGCATGGGTTAGATTATATGATTTTTAAATCTTTTAAGTCCAGGTATGAGTTAAAGAACCAGTTTTAACATTTTAATACCAGTTGAAGATGGGACGACTGTTGCTGGTTCTGTTCGATATTCTTAAAAGGCCATGCCAAAAGCATCAATTCATCAGGGAGCTAATAACTTGTGATAAGGACATGCCCTGCTCAGGTTTTGATGCTATTAGTAATGGTGAGTAATTTAATTGACTTTCTGTTCTTTGACAGTACCACTTATAGTTGGCAGCTTCTGCTTGCAGTTTTAATGCAGGGGATCAGCAGAAATTTATCCCTTGTGTGCTATGTGCAGCCTTGAGGTAAATGCTGTTCCAAAGCAGTTTGTGTATCTAGGGTGACGTTAGAATGATTTGTACCGTGCACTTGTAATGTTTGCACAACCTGAATCTTGATGTTTAAAAAAGCAAACTTCTGCTGGCATTCCTGTTGGGTGCTAATGGCAGTGAATTTATTATTGTCTGGTTGTGTGTTTATGGTGTTTGCCGTCTTAGTATTCCACTGGCATGGCTTTCTTTGCTGTCAGTGGAATGTTAATATTGTATCAACAACCTGCCAAAGTTTAATTAGATTGCTAGTCTGCTGAAGATGCAAGGCTGCGGTTGTACATTGCTTAAACACTCTGAGCTCCAAAAATAGAAGTTTGTCTTTATACGTCGTAAAACAAGATGCTCCTCTGCATAACCTGGCAGGGATTTGCTCTCAACCGATGGCAGAAATTTTGCAACAGCTTGTTAAAGCTTAGACAAATGGGTAAGGAGTGTTCTAAACTATAGAGAGAGGTTTAGAGAGGGGACTCCAATGATTGGGGTAAAGAAAAGCTGGTGAACGAGGTGAACCACACAAAGCCAGAGTTGGACAGATGTAGAATTCTCGCAGGTTTGCAAGGCTAGAGAAGGGTAGAGGTGAGAAAGGATCTTCTGTCAGAGACTGATGCTGATTGTGGATCTCTTATTCTGTTCCAGGTAAATTGCTAATTTATTACAAACTAGCAACCAAGCCTGGCACATTCCTGAAGCTATTGACCAAACGAACAACAATTCCATTTTGATTCAATCTTCACATTTCAGCACTGTGCATAATTCATGTGGGGTGGCATGGTGGCTCAGTGGTTAGCACTGCTGCCTGGGACCTGGATTCGATTCCAGCCTCGGGCGACTGTCTGTGTGGAGTTTGTACATTCTCCCCATGTCCGCGTGGGTTTCCTCCGGGTGCTCCGGTTTCCTCCCACTGTCCAAAGATGTGCAGGTCAGGTGAATTGGCCATGCTAAATTGCCCATAGTGTTCAGGGACGTGTAGGTTGGGCGCATTAGTCAGGGGTAAAATGAAGACTGGAGGGGTGGGGGACTGGGTCTGGGTGGGTAGCTCTTCGGAGGGTCGGTGTGGACTTGTTGGGCCGAAGGGCCTGTTTCCACACTGTAGGGATTCTATGTGTAAATCATTTCACATGTATTTGAAATGCAGAAGGTTGGCTTATATAAGCAACTTAAGTTGGGATCACTCTTCATAGGCAACGCTATTTGATCATGCCCTACATGACTGATAAAGGCTGGGAGGTGATGGCCGAGAAGTATTCTCGTAGGTTTGTTAATCCAGAGATCCAAGTAATGTTCTGGGGCAGGGTTTGAATCCCACCAATGGTGGAATTTGAATGTCTTAAAAAATTGGAATTGTCTAATGATGGCCATGAAACCATTGTTGATTGTTTGGGAAAATCCCATCTGGTTCACTAATGTCCTTTTGGGAAGTAAGATGCTATCCTTACCTGGTCCGGACTACATGTAACTCCAGATCCATAGCAACATGGTTGACTCTTAACTGCCCCTGAGATGGGCAATAAATGTTGGCCCAGCAAGCAATGCCCTCATCTCATGAATGAATTTAAAAAATGCAAATACTTTAATCGATAATTCTCATTAGATTTTATGCCTGAATCTTTTTCTTCTTAATTCATAATATCCCTACAGTCGGGGAGCAGACCATTCAGCCCACACTGACCCACCAAAGGCCAACCCACCTAGTCCCCAGTATTTCCCATGGCTAACCCATTTCACCTTAGGCTATGGGCAATTTAGCATGGTCGATCCACCTCACCTGCACATCTTTGCACTGTGGGAGGAAATCCACGCAGACACGGGGAGAATATGCAAACTCCACACAGACAGTCAGCCAAAGCTGGAATCAAACCCGGGTCCCTGTGAGGCAGCAATGCTAACCACTGAGCTACCATCTGGGTGATGTGATTGTCACAGGCAAGGCCAGCGTTTGTTGCTCATCCCTATCTGCCCTTAAACTGAATGGCTTGCTAGTCAACCACTTTGGTGTGGGTCTGGAGATCAGCAGGTTTCCTTTGCTAAAGAACACTAGTGAACCAGATGATTTTTTTTTACAACAATTAATGGTAATTTCATGGTTACCATTACTTTGACCAGCACAGTTGTTCAATTTTGTTACTTTAATTTGAATTCCATCCATTGCTATGGCTCTGGATTACTAGGCCAGGACATTACCAATACACCATCCTCTCGCTTTAATCTTTCCCAACACAAAGCTGCTATCCATGATCTGGCTTTTGAAGGGTCTTTGAGCTTGTGGGACAAATGAAAATCTATGAAATAACAGCACTGAAGGTTCCATCTGATGCATTTTCCATACAATAGTAGATAACAGGAGCAGGTGTAGGCCATTCAGCCCCTCAAACCTGCTCCACCATTTAATATGATTATGGCTGATTCTCTATCTCAATGCTATGTTCAAGCTTTCTACCCAAGTTCTTTGAGGTCTTTAAGAACAAAACATTTTTCAATCTCTTTCTTGAAGATACTCAGTGACCCAGCCTCGACAACCTTGTGTGGTAGTGAATTCCACAGGTTGACCACCCACTGTGAAGAAATGTTTCCTCATCTCAGCCCTAAATGGCCCACTCCATATCCTGAGTCTGTGAACCCTGGTTCTAGATAACCCAACCAAGGGAAACATCCTACCTAAATCCATTTGGCCCAGCCCTGTTAGATGTTTATACATTTAGAGTCATAGGGTCATATATCACAGAAACAGACTCTCTGGTCCAACTTGTCCACGCTGACCCAATTTCCTGAACTAAAGTAGCGCATTTGCCTGTGTTTGGCCCATATCCCTCTAAATCTTTCCTAGTCACATACCTGTCCAAATGTCTCTTAAATATTGTAACTGTACCTGCATCTACCATTTCCACTTATGAACTTGTGAAAAAGTTGCCCCTCAGATCCCTCTTAAGTCTTTCCCCTCTCCTTAAAATTATGCCTCGAGTTTTGAATTCCCCTACCCTGGGGAAAGCACCTTTGGTATTCACCTTATCTTTCCCCCTCATGATTTTATGAACCTCTATAAGATCACACCTCAACCTACTCTGCAAGGAAAAAGGTCCCAGCCTATCCAGCCTCTCTTGATAACTCAAACACTCCCATTCCCAGTAACATCCTGGGAAATCTTTAACCCCCTCATCCTTCTAAACTAGTGAATACAGGCCCAAGCCCAGATAACACCAATCCCTTAATACAACAGTCCTGCCATCCCCCAGTGAACACTCTTTCAATGGCAAGTGTATTCCCTCTTAGGCAGAGAGACCAAAACTGCACACAATACTCCAGATAGTCCAATTTTCCATATCATCAGATATCCTGTTTTATCACTTAACTGCACAGAAATGCTGACACAGTTTGTGTTTTCTTTACCTATTCAGCCTATTCTGAGGACTGAGAAGATCTGCTCTGGTGAAGAGTCATCTAGACTCTGTTATGGACCAGGCCAGATTCCCTCAGAACATTTCAAGAAAGTAGCGCAGACCCTAACTTGGCTAGTTATTTTAAGCAGGTGTAAAGTGGATATTCCAGGAGAGATACAGTTGGCCCAACCAACCACTTAGCTTTAAACAAAACAGAATTTATCTGCAAGATTACAAAATGAAACACATAAGACAACTATAGAGAATAACTTAACCTATCCGAAAACCCAACATATTATCCCAATTTAATGATGCTGTTCCAAATACTTGCAACAATCCCAATAAACATCCCTTGGCAAAAAAGGGAAAATCAAGCACAGGTTTTTACCGGAGAGGTGTCAGAGAGAGAGAGATGTTCAGCATGAACCTGCTTCTTTGAGTACAACAGCTGGGAGCTGGCTCTGTGCAAACTGGGTCAATGTCGCATACTTGACTGACTGCTTTCAGTGAACAGCCATACCGCTAAAACCAAACCAAACCAAAGAAAAGCTGACCTGGGAGAACTTGCCACTCCTCTTTCATTCATTGCACAAGTGTTTTTTTTAAACTTAAAAGCTTCCTCAAGTAGATGAACCCCAGACATTTCAGAGCTTGTCTTTACAACCAAGGACACCCTAACCTTGTTCAACAGCTTGAAACATCAGCTTGCTGACTCTCCATGGATGTTGTTTGATCCACTGTGACTTCCTGCATTTTATTTTGTTTTCATCACATGAGGTGAGTCTTGGTTATAGTGTACATGGAAGCCAAGCTGAACTTGTATAAGTTGCTTGTATGCTGTCTTTGCTTTTACGTAGCGCTTAATTTTCCCCACAATATATGAGGAAATGAAAGTGGGAAGGCTTTGAAGTTTGTAGGTCATGGACGAAAGTCTTTCTTGGCTTGCAATATGAGTGAAGCGAGAAGGTTGCCAGGGCTGTAGAAGATACACTTATTACCTTGTCCTCACGGATCTGGTCAATGTGATCCAGACCAGGTACAACATCAACCCAGTGTTATTGTAAAGTCAATGTGCAATGCCAATTATGTGCCTAGGAAGTGAATTAAATGCTACCCCCCCTCCCCTCCTTGACTTCTAACATCACCTTGGGTCATGCCCAAGGCAATACTGTGAGCTTTTTCAGTCTCCATACCAACTGTTCACTGATTTACATGGCACTGTTGGATCAAATTGTTGAGTCTTCCTCACGGCTCATTCTGCTTCTATTTGCTTTTGAAGATTTCCATGTAAAATCTTTCTTTTTCTGATTCATATCAAATCTGCTAGAGCAGGTGAGAGGACTTGGGAGTCAATACTTAATTTCATTAGTTTTACATGCTCCAGTTTAGAAACAAAATGGTTTTCTTGATGTTACCAAGTAAACACTTCGTAATTGCAATGTTTGATTCTGGACTTGCACTTTCTTTCTAAAGTGAGTATCTGGCATTGTGTCTCCGCAATCATAACCACACCCTTTTAGCACTTTTTAAGAGCTTATGTTTCCAGAGTGCTTTAACATAATAACCAGTTTGTCATTACCTCTCTGGGCAAAGGATATAACACTCATTTTATAGTATTGGTTCTTTCTGTATCGCAAATAAGACAGATTAAGTGTCTCCACAGCAAAACCGTGTCATGACTTTGATTTCCATGGTATCTTTTTGCAGTTGTAACTATCTGCCTACACTGGGATGGTTCCTGGGAAGGAATTGACACTCACACCACTTCTGAGCAACAGTATAAATATGCTTGCTATACTTTCATCTGCTTTGCAGTCTAACAAATTGGATTCAGCAAACAGTCATTTCATTAAATTGGAAGCAGTTCTTCATTAGCGACATATCACAATGAGTCTTAAGTTGGATTTGTAGTGATTGGAATGAGGTCAGCCAGGTGGACCTTTTAGAATGAGTTCCCTGACTGGGGCTGTTAACCTGATCCAATCAGGGAGCCCTGGCTGACAGATATAAACCAAAGTGACAGGGGTTCAGCTCACTCAAGGAGCAGGCTCTATGATACCTGGGTCAGTGTCACGTACGATGCATCTGCAAATAAAGGGTGACTTGATGATGGGATACTGGCCTCCATGGAGTTACTTCAGGACACAGTCGATTATGTTGGCTCTTTTGTCCAGTGTCGCCTTGACCTCACCCTTGTATGGATCAGTTTTCCTTTCCAGTGTTTTCTGTTCAACTGAACCTCCTTTTTTACTTTTGCCAGGTGTCTCGCGAGCTGTTAAATATATTAACCAGTTCCTTGGACCTGCTCTATGTAGCCAGGTAATCGGTGCATCTGTGGTGACGTTAACTGAGCAAGCATGTGTTTTGCCAACTAATACTTGATACAGGCATCTGTAGATTTATCTTTGTTTCCTTATCCAAATATGACCCCAGTTTATGTGTGGATCATTTTGAGTAAAATGACAGATTTGAAATCTGTGTGGTAGCAATTCAAGCAGATGGTCGACTAATGCCTGTAATGCATGTGGCCGAACAATGACTAATTTGCTTGTTTATTCCAGGAGTTACAAAAGCTGTTGATAACATCAATACATTAATAGCACCTGAGCTGATTAAGCAGGTAGGTTTTATGTTGTCCTACCTGCTCTGTTGAATGTTCTTGTGCTTTTACTCACAATTGATCAGAGATATCTAGTTCTATCAATTAGATTCAGGTTGTGTCTAAAATCCTGATTGTTATGGAAGTGGTTCCACGTTATGGCAATTTTGACCTCATTGGTGCAGTAAGTTAGAATGGGCAGCAACAAAACTGACACTAAGTCATCTTGTCTCTGACCTCCTTTCAAAATTACAAAATCACAAGTGTTAAAATTATCTGAGAGTCTTGCAAAACGGTGAAACCCTTCCGAATAGCACTGCAGGTATCCCAAAGGATTGTAGCAGTTTCAGAAGGCAGCTTACTACCATCTTCTCCAGGGCAGTTGGGGATAGAGAATAAACGTTGGCCTTAGCAGCAATGTCCACATCCTGTGAACAAATTTTAAAAGAAGTACTGTAAGCTGTCAGCTGCGTCCATCAAGGAAGGGTCAGTAATATGTCTCATTGATGGTGGAGTTCAACCTCTTTGTAGGCAGATTTAATGGATGGCTGCTTCAACCTATGTTTTGCTTTAGCCCAACCATTTACTTAATGCAACCGAGCCAGAGGCAAGGGGCTGATTTGGACTTGCATTGAATAGAACAGAATAGAATCCCAACTATGTGGAAGCAGGCCATCTGGCCCATCAAGTGCACACTGACCCTCTGAAGAGCATCCCACCCAGAGCCACTCCCCTTACCTAATCCCCATATTTCCCATGGCTAATCCACCTCGCCTAATGCACAACCCTGGACATTACAGGGCAACTTAGCATGGCCAACCCACCTAACCTGCACAGCTTTGGACTGTGGGAGGAAACTCAAGCAGACACTGGGAGAACGTGTAAACTCCACATAGACAGTCACCTGAGGCTGGGATTGAACCTAGGCCCTTGGCGCTGTGAGGCCGCAGTGCCAACCACTGAGCCACCCTGCTACCCAGTTGCCAGATAGACGTGAGCAAAGGTCTACAGCTTATACTACTCTATTAAAAATTTGTTCATGAGATGTGGACATTGCTGGTAAAGCCAGTGTTTATTCTCTATCCCCCACCCCCACCCCCACCCCCACCCTCCTCTCATTTATCTCTCCACCCTGCAGGCACTCTGCCTCTATTCCTGATGAAGGGCTTTTGCCCGAAACATCGATTTTCCTGCTCCTCAGATGCTGCCTGAACTGCTGTGCTTTTCCAGCACCACTCTAATCTAGAATCTGGTTTCCAGCATCTGCAGTCCTTGTTTTCACCTTTATTCTCTATCCCTAATTGCCTTGGATAAGATGGTGGTGAGCTGCTTTCTAAACTGCTGCAGTTCTTTGAGTTACCAGAGGTATTACTAATCCCATTACACTGGATGGCTGGCCTTCAATCCTGATGCTCACTCTTAAAGTGAATGGAACGTTACTATGATTCTAAGTTTACTTTTACCCAGTTCAACCATGGCAGTGGTAGTTTAGAATACTTAGAGATTAAAACCATGGTGAGATATGTATTTAATAGTGTCATTTAATCACATTTGATAACAGCAATATGATTTTTTTTTGAAGACTTGCTCTTGCTCCACATATTTGACTATCATTTCGAAAACATTTGATAATGACCTGGTTAATATAGCTAAACTGCAGAAGCTCAACTTGACTTCTGCCAGACACAAAATAGCAACATTTAAAATGGTGAATGATCATTCTTTGGAAACCTACTATTACAGGAAATTTGAATTCAAGCACAAATGCCAGAATTATCCAGTAGGTCTGCAGTATCTGAAAACATAAAAAAAAATTGCATTGAACTTAAAAGGAATTTGCTTTTGATGAAAGACCACTTTTCTCTAAGGTTGTTGGATGTGTTGCCAACATTGTCAGATTTTGATTTTTACCAAAACATCAATGGAATCCATGCCAGAATGTGATAGCACCTTGAGTTCCCAAAAGTATTCAAATACCTTTTATCCTCAATCTCTGTTCAACATCAGTGTGGAGAAATGACTCTTAAGTATACCAGCATTTCAAGGTTTACATGAATAATGCACAGAGGGACTAGATCGGCTTTTCAGAACAAATGCAGTAAAATGATTTATAATCCTTTCCTTTTTCCCATTGGACATTGTAAATGCAGCAGAAAGAGTGTAGATTTAAAAGCCGTGTAATTTTAAAAAAAATCTATTTTCCCTATTACTTGAGAAGACATGTACATTGCCTCCTTTATGCAAGCAACCTCTGGAGGGTTAATGCCTCACCAAGTGAGCATGCTTGAATTCATCTACAGCCAATGTTGGTTAATAAACAGGATAAATTGCTGAGCACAGCGTGCTAGGTTAGAATAGATGGACTAAAACTCTGGCCCCCAACCCTGTCCCAGCCCATTGTCCAATACTAGCTATTTTAACATCTGTCAAATGTAGAAATTAAATTTAAAATGTACCTCTCAAATTTTAAATTTAGTGTTAATTTTGTTCTCTGTGCACCTTCTCTGTGGCCATAACATTGTATTGTTCACTCTGTTCTATTACCCTAATGCATTTTGTATGGTATGATCTGCCTGTACTACATGCAAAACAAGACTTTTCACTGTACCTGGGTGTATGTAACAAAAATAAATCAAATCAAATCAAAATGTATCCAGTATTGTAGTGAAAAATGTTCATTTCAACCAGCAGAAAACTGGAACGTCTTAAAGTCCTTGTAGAAATTCAATTTTTGCCGATTTTTGAAGGTCCCAGAGACAGAGATATATTTTGCCTATTGCCTAAATGGTCTAGATGGGTGTAAGCACATTCTTGCTGCTGGATACCAAAGGATACTGTGTCAGAATTCATTTAAGTAGATTGAACACTTTTTGGAATATCTTTTCCAAATCAGCTATTGCTAAAGTTTTTTTTGTAAAAAATTTTCGACATGGCTTCCCATTAAAACTGTATGTTTCTGTCCACATTAAGTTGACACTACACTTCTGGGCTCTTTGTTTTCTTAATCATTGACAAGCTGTTTGAACTTTGATTTGGATATAGGTTTCTCAGGCTGTTCTTTCATGGTCTATTTGTATTTTTATATTTTAACTTCTGGCATGATAACTTGGCTGTTACCAGGTAACATGACTTATTTTTGTAATTGCTCCGAGTGACCCATTGTTGGTTTAATTGTCTTTGAATTGAAATAGCACTCCCTCTTTCTGCATTCATATTATTGTTTAATATTAAAAAGAAACATTAACCCAACAAAGCTAAGCTTGCAAAAACATGCATGGCAAACTTCAAAAGTTGCTTTTGGAAAACTAAGTCTAAGATTTTGGACACAATATAAGTTTAGTAACTTCCTGTAAAATTGAAACTAGGATATCCAAGAATTGGGGATGGGAACCAAAGAGCAGAAAAGATTTGAATTTTGCATTAGTTATAAAGTCATAGAGCCGTACAGCACGGAAACAGACCCTTTGGTCCAGCTTGTCCAAAGTGACCAGATATCCTAAATTAATATATTCCCATTTGACAGCATTAGACCCATATCCCTCTAAACTCTTCCTATTAATGTACAATCCAAATGCCTTTTAAATGTTGTAATTCTATCACCGTTCCTCTGGCAGCTCATTCCAAACTCTGCATGAGAAGTTGCCCCTCAGGTCTTTCCCCTCTCACCTTAAACCTTTGCCCTCTAGTTTTGGACTCCTCCACCCTAGGAAAAAGACCTTGGCTATTCACCTTATCTATGCCCCTCATGATTTTATAAACCTTTATAAGGTCACCCCCCCCCCCAGCCTTCGACACTCCAGGGAATACAGCCCCCGCCTATTCAGCTTCTCCCTATAGCTCAAACCCTCCAACTCCAGCAACATGCTTATAAATGTTTACTGTACCCTTTCCAGTTTCACAATAGCCTTCCTATAGCGTAGTGACCAGATTAAACACAAAAGTGGCCTAGCTAATGTCCTGTACAGCTGCAACATTACCTGCCAATTCCTACATTCAATGCACTGATCAGTAAAGGCAAGTGTGCCAAATGCTTTCTTCATTATCCACTCTACTTGTGACTTCAAGGAAATGTGAACCTGCACCCCAAGGTCTCTTTGTTCAGCGACACTCCCTGGGACCTTACCAATAAGTGTATAAGTCCTGCTGAGTTGATTCATTTCCCTCCTGTAAGGCATTTCACTTGCTTGCTTTACTTGCATTCACTTTGGTACAATAGAAGTTGACAAATGTCAAGGTAACTCCTGTTATTTTTTAATTCATGGGATGAGGGCATCGCTGGCTTGGTCAGTATTTATTGCAATAATGAGCCAGAGGTCAGTTAAAAGTCAACCACATTACTGTAAGTCTGGAGTCACATGGAGGTCAGACCAGGTCATGATGGCAGTGTTCTTCCCTGAAGGATATTTTTTTTTCTGATAATCAGGCAATGGATTCACAGTCATTATTAGATTCTTAGTTCCAGATTTTTATTGAATACAAATTCCACCATCTGTTGTGGCAGGATTCAAGCCCAGATCCCCAGGATATTACCTGCGCCTCAGGATTAACAAGCCAGCAATAATGCCACCAGGCCATTGCTCCCACTATGCTACCCCTTCGCTGTTAACTTAGCTACAAGAATAGTTTGCTGCCATGCGTTGAGCAACTTTGCCATTTTGCACTGATATTGGTTCCAATTCTGTGATTTAAAAATTGGTGAAAGTAATACTCAAAAGACATTGTAAAGGACAATTTAAAATAGCAGATGTAGGATCTGAAAATGGATCATATTTTTCAATGGATTACCACCATTGGACATCATATAAAATGATGGTTGCAGCCATTGAGAGTCATAGAGTTATACAGCAGGGAAACAGACCCTTCAGTCCAACCAATCCATGCTGACCATAATCCCAAACTAAACTAGTCCCACCTGCCTGCGCTTGGACCCATATCCCTCCAAACCTTCTCTATTCATGTACTTACCTAACTCTGTTTTAAATGTTGTAACTATACCCACATCCACCACTTCCTCTGGAAGTTCATTCCATATACAAACTGCTCTCTGTGTAAAAACAAAATTGTGCCCTTGTGTCTTTTTAAAATCTTTCTCCTCTCATTTTGAAAATATGCCCTAGTCTTGAAATCCCCCTCCAGTGAAAAAAGTCCCAGTCTATCTAGCATCTCCTTATAACACAAACCTTCCATTCCTGGTAACATCCTGGTAAATCTTTTTCTGAACCTTCTCCAGCTTAGTAATACCCTTCCTATAACAGGGTAACCAGAATTGAAAATAGTAATCTAGAAGAGGCCTCAACATAACATCCCAAATCCTATACTCATACATCTGAGCAATGAAGGCAAGCATGCTAAACACCCTATTGTTCTTAATCACCCTGTTGATATCATAGAATCCCTACAGTTTGGAAACAGGCCCTTTGGCCCAACAAGAAAGGGTAAGAGAGGTAAGCAGCTAGAGCAGGAGTCTTTTGCGGATATACCCCCTACATTGGAAAATGTAGGGGGTGATGGATTCTCAGGGGAACGTAGCACAAACAGCCAAGTTTCCGGTATTGAGACTGGCTCTAATGCAACGAGGGGTACGTCGGCTTCCAAGAGATCAATTGTGTTCGGGGATTCTGTAGTCAGAGGTACAGACAGACGTTTCTGTGGCCAGCAGAGAAAAAGCAGAATGGTGTGTTGTTTCCCTGGTGCCAGGATCAAGGATGTCTTAGAGAGGGTGCAGAATGTTCTCACGGGGGAGAGGGGCCAGCAGGAGGTCATTGTCCACATTGGAACCAACGACATTGGAAGGGAAAAGGTTGAGACTCTGAAGGGAGATTACAGAGAGTTAGGTAGAAATTTAAAAAGGAGGTCCTCAAGGGTAATAATATCTAGATTACACCCAGTGCTACGAGCTAGTGAGGGCAGGAGTAGGAGGATAGAGCAGATGAATGTATGGCTGAGGAGCTGGTGTATGGGATCATTGGAACCTCTTTTGGGGTAGAAGTGACCTGTACGAGAAGGACGGATTGCACCTGAAT
The DNA here is from genome assembly GCF_037043375.1 of Chiloscyllium plagiosum. Lineage (NCBI taxonomy): Eukaryota > Metazoa > Chordata > Chondrichthyes > Orectolobiformes > Hemiscylliidae > Chiloscyllium > Chiloscyllium plagiosum. The sequence continues at coordinate 8,475,041 of NW_028270175.1, forward strand.
TGGAAGGGGACTAATATACTGGCAGGAAAATTTGCTAGAACTGCTTGGGAGGATTTAAACTAGTAAGGTGGGGGGGTGGGACCCAGGGAGATAGTGAGGAAAGAGATCGATCTGAGACGGTACAGCTGAGAACAGAAGTGAGTCAAACAGCTAGGGCAGGCAGGGACAAGGTAGGACTAATGAATTAAATTGAATTTATTTCAATGCAAGGGGCCTAACAGGGAAGGCAGATGAACTCGGCATGGTTAGGAACATGGGACTGGGATATCATAGCAATTACAGAAACATGGCTCAGGGATGGGCAGGACTGGCAGCTGAATGTTCCAGGATACAACTGCTACAGAAAGGATAGAAAGGGAGGCAAAAGAGGAGGGGGAGTGGCATTTTTGATAAGGGATAGCATTACAGCTGTGCTAAGGGAGGATATTCCCGGAAATACATCCAGGGAATTTATTTGGGTGGAACTGAGAAATAAGAAAGGGATGATCACCTTATTGGGATTGTATTATAGACCCCCCCAATAGTCAGAGGGAAATTGAGAAACAAACTTGTAAGGAGATCTCCGCTATCTGTAAGAATAATAGGGTGGTTATGGTAGGGGATTTTAACTTTCCAAACATCGACTGGACTGCCTTAGTGTTAAAGGTTTAGATGGAAAGGAATTTCTTAAGTGTGTACAAGACAATTTTCTGATTCAGTATGTGGATGTACCTACTAGAGAAGGTGCAAAACTTGACCTACTCTTGAGAAATAAGGCAGGGCAGGTGACTGAGGTGTCAGTGGGGGAGCACTTTGGGGCCAGCGACAATAATTCTATTTGTTTTAAAATAGTGATGGAAAAGGATAGACCAAATCTAAAAGTTGAAGTTCTAAATTGGAGAAAGGCCAATTTTGACAGTATTAGGCAAGAACTTTCAAAAGCTGATTGGAGGCAGATGTTTGCAGGTAAAGGGACGGCTGGAAAATGGGAAGCCTTCAGAAATGAGATAACAAGAATCCAGAGAAAGTATATTCTTGTCAGGGTGAAAGGGAGGGCTGGTAGGTATACGGAATGCTGGATGACTAAAGAAATTGAGGGTTTGGTTAAGAAAAAGAAGGAAGCATATGTCAGGTATCGACAGGATAGATCGAGTGAATCCTGAGAGTATAAAAAAAGTAGGAGTATACTTAAGAGGGAAATCAGGAGGGCAAAACGGGGACATGAGATTGCTTTGACAAATAGAATTAAGGAGAATACAAAGGGGTTTTACAAATATAATAAGGACAAAAGGGTAACTGGGGAGAGAATAGGGCCCCTCAAAGAACAGCAAGTTGGTCTTTGTGTGAAGCCACAGAAAATGGGAGAGATACAAAATGAATATTTTGCATCAGTATTTACTGTGGAAAAGGATATGGAAGATATAGACTGTAGGGAAATAGATGGTGACATCTTGCAAAATGTCCAGATTACAGAGGAGGAAGTGCTGGATGTCTTGAAACAGTTAAAGGTGGATAAATCCCCAGGACCTGATCAGGTGTACCCGAGAACTCTGTGGGAAGCTAGAGAAGTGATTGGTGGGCCTCTTGCTGAGATATTTGTATTATCGATAGTCACAAGTAAAGTGCCAGAAGACACGAGGTTGGCAAACGTGGTGCCACTGTTTAAGAAGGGTGGTAAGGACAAGCCAGGGAACTATAGACCAATGAGCCTGACCTTGGTGGTGGGCAAGTTGTTGGAGGGAATTCTGAGGGACAGGATGTACATGTATTTGGAAAGGCAAGGACTAATTAGGGATAGGCAACATGGCTTTGTGCGTGGGAAATCATGTCTCACAAACTTGATTGAGTTTTTTGATGAAGTAACAAAGAAGATTGATGAGGGCAGAGCAGTAGATGTGATCTATATGGACTTCAGTAAGGCGTTTGACAAGGTTCCCCATGGGAGACTGATTAGCAAGGTTAGATCTCATGGAATACAGGGAGAACAAGCCATTTGGATACAGAACTGGCTCAAAGGTAGAAGACAGAGGGTGGTGGTGGAGGGTTGCTTTTCAGACTGGAGGCCTGCGACCAGTGGAGTGCCACAAGGATCGGTGCTGGGTCCTCTACTTTTTGTCATTTACATAAATGATTTGGATGCGAGCATAAGAGGTATAGTTAGTAAGTTTGCAGATGACACCAAAATTGGAGGTGTAGTGGACAGCGAAGAGGGTTACCTCAGATTACAACAGGATCTCGACCAGATGGGCCAGTGGGCTGAGAAGTGGCAGATGGAGTTTAATTCAGATAAATGTGAGGTGCTGCATTTTGGAAAAGCAAATCTTAGCAGGACTTATACACTTGATGGTAAAGTCCTAGGGAGTGTTGCTGAACAAAGAGACCTTGGAGTGCAGGTTCATAGCTCCTTGAAAGTGGAGCTGCAGGTAGATAGGTTAGTGAAGGCAGCGTTTGGTATGCTTTCCTTTATTGGTCAGAGTATTGAGTACAGGAGTTGGGAGGTCATGTTGCAGCTGTACAGGACATTGGTTAGGCCACTGTTGGAATATTGCGTGCAATTCTGGTCTCCTTCCTATCAGAAAGATGTTGTGAAACTTGAAAGGGTTCAGAAAAGATTTACAACGATGTTGCCAGGGTTGGAGGATCTGAGCTACAGGGAGAGGCTGAACAGGCTGGGGCTGTTTTCCCTGGAGCGTCGGAGGCTGAGGGGTGACCTTATAGAGGTTTACAAAATGATGAGGGACATGGATAGGATAAATAGGCAAAATCTTTTCCCTGGGTTGGGGGAGTCCAGAAGTAGAGGGCATAGGTTTAGTGTGAGAGGGGAAAGATATAAAAGAGACCTAAGGGGCAACTTTTTCACGCAGAGGGTGGTACATGTATGGAATGAGCTGCCAGAGGATGTGGTGGAGGCTGGTACAATTGCAACATTCAAGAGGCATTTGGATGGGTATATGAATAGGAAGCGTTTGGAGGGATATGGGCCGGGTGCTGGCAGGTGGGACTAGATTGGGTTGGGATATCTGGTCGGCATGGACGAGTTGGACTGAAGGGTCTGTTTCCATGCTGTACATCTCTGTGAAGAACAACTCACTCACACCCATCCTACTATCCTATTTTTACTAATGCACCTAACCTACACATCCCTGAACAATATGGGTCAATATAAGCATGGCCAATTCACCTGGCCTGCACATCTTTTGTGATTGTGGGAGGAAGCCGGAGCACCCGGAGGAAACCCACACAGACACGGGGCGAACGTGCAAACTCCACACAGTCACCTGAGACTGGAATCGAACCTGGGTCCCTGGCGCTGTGAGGCAGCAGTGCTAACCACTGAGCCACCATGCCTGCCTCTCTGTTCTACAATGCTGGCTTTCCTGAAATACAGTTAGATTACTTCTGCTATTCCTCACCTTTCCCAGATATCCATGAATATTTCTTTCCTTCATCAATTTCATATTGGGAATTATGTTGGGAACATATCGAATATGTTTCCACAACCCAGGGAACATATCGAATATGTTTCCAAATTCTAACTGCTCATTTGTGTTTTTTTAAAGAAACTTTCCTCATATCTCCACATGTCTAACTTGCTCTCTTATTACTATTGGAGTGCTGTGATGCATCTTAATGTGCACGTGATTTTAAAACAATTAACCTCCCAGTCGAAAAGTTGGTTGCTAATCATTAAAATAAGAATGATGTGCATGATTCCCATGAATATTATTTTAGTATTCACAGTAGTGTGATGCTGCTACTTTTTATGGTTACAAAGTTTTTTTCACTTGTTTTTGCTCTCGATTTATTATGTTACCAGCACTGTGCATTCTTGAGCATTTTATCCATTTGTATTATAGTCTGTAATATGCAACAGTTCATCTGAAATATGTATTCCTGTGGTTTTAGTTTATTGCTTGAATGAAGCAAGATCTTAATACAGTATCTAATACTGCATGGGTCCAAACCTCAGCCTTTTGATGTTATGCTGGTAAATACTGGATTAATGGATGAGGCAAAGATGAGGAACAAATGAGAAGTGATGGCAGTTGTGTAATCCACAATGAGCAGTGGGTATTAAGTTATGCATTCTGGTTGTAACTAAGGCAGTAGTTATTGTCATGGAATTATACCGATCCTATGATTTCACATCAAAGCAGGTATCTAAGCAATAAACTTACTGTCAATGTGAAGCATTTTCTCTTCTCGCCGATGCAAACATGCTTTTGCTTTCTAGGCGATAACCTGCATTCCGACAAGTATGGAGTGGGATGATTTTACCCCCACCAGAGGGTGTGAGGAGACGTGTAAAATATGACAGGGTAGCAAGCCCATCAATTCTAATCCACCTCTGACCCATTCCCTATAACACAGCGGATGGGTGAGCACTAACCTTTGCTGCCTGCCTGCCACTTTGAGAAAATCGGTGGACAATGAAGCTTATCACTGAGTCTATCGACTGTATGTCACACTGCCCATAACACAAAACAGTTGGGCGGGGGGGGGAAGTGAGCAGATGTGAGAAGCCCACTTTGGGAATTAAAATTGTTTATTTTGCAAAGGCAAGAAGAAAGACATTTGATAAGGTTCCCCACAATAGGGTATTACACAAAATAGTAAAAACAATGACTGCAGATGCTGGAAACCAGATTCTGGATTAGTGGTGCTGGAAGAGCACAGCAGTTCAGGCAGCATCTAAGGACGGGCAAAATCGACGTTTCGGGCAAAAGCCCTTCATCAGGAATAAAGGCAGAGAGCCTGAAGGGTGGAGAGATAAACTAGAGGAGGGTGGGGGTGGGGAGAAAGTAGCATAGAGTACAATAGGCGAGTGGGGGAGGGGATGAAGGTGATAGGTCAGGGAGGAGGGTGGAGTGGATAGATGGAAAAGAAGATAGGCAGGTAGCACAAGTCATGGGGACAGTGCTGAGCTGGAAGTTTGGAACTAGGGTGAGGTGGGGGAAGGGGAAATGAGGAAACTGTTGAAGTCCACATTGATGCCCTGGGGTTGAAGTGTTCCGAGGCGGAAGATGAGGCGTTCTTCGTCCAGGCGTCTGGTGGTGAGGGAGCGGCGGTGAAGGAGGCCCTGGACCTGTCCTCGGCAGAGTGGGAGGGGGAGTTGAAATGTTGGGCCCCCACAGGGCGGTGTGGTTGTTTGGTGCGTGTGTCCCGGAGATGTTCCCTAAAGTGCTCTGCTAGGAGGCGCCCAGTCTCCCCAATGTAGAGGAGACCGCATCGGGAGCAACGGATACAATAAATGATATTAGTGGATGTGCAGGTAAAACTTTGATTGATGTGGAAGGCTCCTTTAGGGCCTTGGATGGAGGTGAGGGAGGAAGTGTGGGCGCAGATTTTGCAATTCCTGCAGTGGCAGGGGAAAGTGCCAGGATGGGAGGGTGGGTTGTAGGGGGGCGTGGACCTGACCAGGTAGTCACAGAGGGAACGGTCTTTGCGGAAGGTGGAAAGGGGTGGGGAGGGAAATATATCCCTGGTGGTGGGGTCTGTTTGGAGGTGGCGGAAATGTCGGCGGATGATTTGATTTATGCAAAGGTTGGTGGGGTGGAAGGTGAGCACCAGGGGCGTTCTGTCCTTGTTACGGTTGGAGGGGTGGGGTCTGAGGGTGGAGGTGCGGGATGTGGAAGAGATGCGTTGGAGGGCATCTTTAACCACGTGGGAAGGGAAATTGCGGTCTCTAAAAAAAGCCATCAGGTATGTCCTGTGGTGGAACGGGTCCTCCTGGGAGCAGATATGGCGGAGGCGGAGGAATTGGGAATACGGGAAGGCATTTTTGCAAGAGGTAGGGTGGGAAGAGGTGTAATCCAGGTAGCTGTGGGAGTCGGTGGGTTTGTAAAAAATGTCAGTGTCAAGTCGGTCATTATTAATGGAGATGGAGAGGTCCAGGAAGGGGAGGGAGGTGTCAGAGATGGTCCAGGTAAATTTAAGGTCAGGGCGGAATGTGTTGGTGAAGTTGATGAATTGCTCAACCTCCTCGCGGGAGCATGAGGTGGCGCCAATGCAGTCATCAATGTAGCGGAGGAAGAGGTGGAGAGTGGTGCCGGTGTAATTATGGAAGATCGACTGTTCTACGTAGCCAACAAAGAGACAGGCATAGCTGGGGCCCATACGTGTGCCCATGGCTACCCCTTTGGTCTGGAGGAAGTGGGAGGATTCGAAGGAGAAATTGTTAAGAGTGAGTACCAGTTCGGCCAAACGAATGAGAGTGTCGGTGGAAGGGTACTGTTGGGGACGTCTGGAGAGGAAAAAACGGAGGGCTTGGAGGCCCTGGTCATGGCGGATGGAGGTGTAGAGGGATTGGATATCCATGGTGAAGATGAGGCATTGGAGGCTGGGGAAACTGAAGTCTTGGAGGAGGTGGAGGGCGTGGGTGGTGTCTCGAACGTATGTGGGGAGTTCCTGGACTAGGGAGATTAGGACAGTGTCGAGGTATGTAGAAATGAGTTCAGTGGGGCAGATGCATGCTGAGACAATGGGTCAGCCAGGGTGGTCTGGCTTGTGGATCTTGGGAAGGAGGTAGAACCGGGCAGTGCGGGGATCCTAGACTGAGGTTGGAAGCTGTGGGTGGGAGATCTCCTGAGGTGATTAGGTTCTGTATGGTCTGGGAGATGATGGTTTGGTGATGGGGAGGGGTGGGGTCATGGTCGAGGGGGCGGTAGGAAGAGGTGTCCTCGAGTTGGCGTTTGGCTTCAGCGGTGTAGAGGTCAGTGCGCCAGACTACCACTGCGCCCCCTTTATCTGCTGGCTTGATGGTGAGATTGGGATTGGAGCAGAGGGATTGGAGGGCTGCGCGTTGTGAGGGTGAGGGGTTGGAGTGGGGGAGGGGTGTAGACAGGTTGAGGCGGTTAATGTCCTGGCAGCAGTTGGAAATGAAGAGGTTGAGGGCAGGTAATAGGCCAGCGCGGGGTGTCCAGGTGGATGCAGTGTGTTGGAGGTGGGCGAAGGGGTCCTCGGAAGGTGGGCGGGAGTCCTGATTGTGAAAGTAAACTCGGAGGCGGGCGGCGGAAGAAGTGTTCGACGTCATGGCGTGTATTAAATTCATTGATGCGTGGACGGAGGGGGATGAAGGTGAATCCTTTGCTGAGGACTGATCGTTCGTCCTCAGTGAGGGGGAGGTCTGGAATGATGGTGAAAACTCGGCAGGGCTGGGAGCTGGGATCTGGTGTGGGTGTGGAGCTGGGAGTGGGGGCGGAGCCAGTAATTGGAGTGGGTGTGATGGTGTGGGGAATGGGGGTGGAGTCATGAGCAGGGGTGGTGTTCCCCTCAGGGTTCTGGGGATCGGGGATGGTGACAGTGGGATCTGTGGGGGACGTGTCAGCAGAATGCAGGTGAGTGGTGTTGGTGGGGGCGGAAGTGGTGATAGACATGGCAGTAGGGGTGGCGGAAATCACTGAGCGTGTGACATGAGCGATGATGTGAGGAGCGGAAGTGATGTCACGTGTGATGCATGAGGAATTGTGAGGAGCAGAAGTGGCTGTGAGAGTGGCCATGATGGGGTGGAAGTGACATCATCAATCAGCGTGGGGGTGGTAGCTGCACCAGCCGCATGGCTAATGGCGTCCGAGCAATTCCAGAGGCTGGGGGAATCTTCTGGAATGTTTGAGGCGCGCTGGTTATGGAGGTGGGTAGATAAAAGTTTGTTGTACTTACAGTTTTTGATGTTTGAGATGGAGTTGAAATACTGTTTGTTGAGAGTATGAATTCTCCTGAGGATGTAGTACAGAGTGGTTCCTTTGCAATTCTGAGAGAGTGTGGCCCTCAGCTGAGGCAGGGCAGACTGTAGAGAGGTTAGGTACCGGCGCATTGCTGCAAGCGTGGAGCGGAGGATCTTGAAGGAGAACCGTTGCTGGTGTTTTTGAATCTGTAGTCTGTACTGTTTGTCCTATTCGGGTCCGAACTCTGCTGGTTTAAAGGTGGTCCGGAGTCCGTGTGGGATGAGTTGGTTACGGAGGCAGGCACTGAGGAAGCAAATGTGGCTGTGATAGCGAGTTTGTTTCAGGACATGGTTGAAGAGTTTCAGAGCAGAGGAAATGACCTGGGAGTTGCAGTGGGAGAGGGACTCCCTGAGATTCTTGTAGAGAGAGGAGGAAAACTTCTTCAAGGCAGGCATCCTTGCAAGAGGATTCGCAGTAAAATCAACGAGGTAAAAATAATGACTGCAGATGCTGGAAACCAGATTCTGGATTAGTGGTGCTGGAAGAGCACAGCAGTTCAGGCAGCATCCGAGGAGCAGTAAAATCGACGTTTTGGGCAAAAGCCCTTCATCAGGAATAAAGGCAGAGAGCCTGAAGGGTGGAGAGATAAGCTAGAGGAGGGTGGGGGTTGGGGAGAAAGTAGCATAGAGTACAATGGGTGAGTGGGGGAGGGATGAAGGTGATAGGTCAGGGAAAATGCTGAGGTGTGGGATTGAGGGTGATTTGGCGGTTTGGATCAGAAATTGGCTAACTGAAAGAAGACAGAGGGTGGTGGTTGAGGGGAAATATTCATCCTGGAGTTCAGTTACTAGTGGTGTACCGCAAGGATCTGCTTTGGGTCCACTGCTGTTTGTCACTTTTATAAATGACCTGGATGAGGGTGTAGAAGGATGGGTTTGTAAATTTGCGGATAACACTAAGGTCGGTAGAGTTGTGGATAGTGACGAAGGAAGTTATAGGTTACAGAGAGACATAGATAAGCTGCAGAGCTGGGCTGAGAGGTGGCAAATGGAGTTTAATGCAGAAAATTGTGAGGTAATTCACTTTGGAAGGAGTAACTGGAATGCAGAATACTGGGCTAATGGTAAGATTCTTGGTAGTATAGATGAGCAGAGGGATCTCAGTGTCCAGGTACATAGATCCTTGAAAGTTGTGATCCAAGTTAATAGGGTTGTTAAGAAGACATACAGTGTGTTAGCTTTTATTGGTAGAGGGATTGAGTTTTGGAGTCACAATATCATGCTGGTGCGGCCGCACTTGGAGTATTGCATACAGTTCTGGTCACCGCTTTATAGGAAGGATGTGGAAGCTTTGGAAAGGGTTCAGAAGAGATTTACTAAGATGTTACCTGGTATGGAGGGAAGGCCTTATGAGGAAAGGCTGAGGGACTTGAGGCTGTTTTCATTAGAGAGAAGAAGATTGAGAGGTGACTTAATTGAGACATAGAACATAGAAACATACAGCACAGAACAGGGCCTTTGGCCCACAATCCTTAACAGGTCAATAAGAATCAACCACATTGCTGCGAGTCTGGAGTTACATGCAGGCCAAACCAGGTTAGAGTGGGTTATTCTTGTTGCATCTCATTGCTGTAATCGTGGGTGGGATTAGCAGTGGGAGATGAGGAGAATGAAAAGGAGGTAGATGTGATGATTTAAGAATAACCAGAAAACTACTCCATATTATGTCATCAATTGAACACCATTGCCATTTTCTTCCCTACCCCTGTAGTGATTGCAACAATGTCAGCCAGGTGGCCCTTATAGAGAATGAGTTCCCTGTTTGGGGCTGTTAATACGGTCCAATGAGGGAGCCCAGGCTGACTGACAGAAACAGGAGTGTTGACACCCTGTTCATTCTGAGAGCTGCCTCTGAGGGAGCTGGATTAGTGAGACTGAAACATTCTCCACTTTGCTGTATTAAGGAAAGGAGAGGAGACTGATATTAAAAAAAACAGGAGAGTCAGAGGTTCTGTTTGCTCTGAGAGCTGGCTCTGAGGGAGCTGGATCAGTGTCAAGGACTGTCCCCGTGTAAATAAAGGGTGACTTGGTGATGGGATACCGGCCTCTGTGGAGTTATTTCAACCTCCCTTCCCACAATATTCTCTAATGATCTCTAATTTAAAGCTAAAGTCACCATAACTCCCCCAGATGATAGGGCAGCTCTCTCATTAAAAGAGACATCTCCCCTCAGGCAAGGGATGCCCTTCATGGTAAAGTCAGCCCAGTGCAGGAATCAAACCCATATTGTTGGTACCATTCTGTGTTGTGAATCCGCTGATCAACCAATTGAACTAACCAGATATGCGCTTTAGTGTTCTGAGCAATCAATGCCTTGACTCATTAAGGTGTTGGTTTTGATTGAGTCTAATCTTTGGAGTGGATTTTGGCGAAATGTAATTCTTCTGTGTCTCACCTCATTTACAATTTTCATTTGTTTTTAATCCAAAACCAGGTTTCATTAATCACCCGTTGAAGGCAGTTGCATCTTATCTGACATTTTTGTTTCCCTTCCCTACAGCATGTAAATGTTATCGAGCAGGAGAAAATTGACAAGCTGATGCTGGCAATGGATGGCACAGAGAACAAATGTAGGTGTGCATGTTTCTAAGGCAGGTCTCAGTAAGCCTGCTACACCAATGGGAATCTAATAGACTCATGCAATTTTATGCCTTCTTCTGTAATTAAGTTTTTAAGGGCAATTTCTTAAAATCAACCTTCAGAGCAAATTAACTTTAGCTCACAGAATGATGGGTGCGAGATAGAATTTGTTTTTAATTGATAGTTTTTGAGGCTAGTTCTTGCCAATAGGCCATCCATATATGTACAATGAGGGTCTATGTCAAAAGGCAGTGGTAGGTGCCAACTTTACCCATGCACCACAGGCGTACAAACACGCACACAGTCTTGAGTTTTGAAGTTTTGTCCCTAAGATATTCTTAAATTCAACATGGTCCTTCCTGATGGAATGGGACAAGTCTATTTAGTCAATTAAGACATTGGAAGTTGAATATAAATTCAGATTTTCGTTATATAGGATCCATTCTGAAACTGGAGTTTGATCTCTGATGAGTGGTCAAACATCTGATCGAGACAAATTTTTTTTACATTGGTTCATGGGAGTGGGAGTTGCTGACTAGAGCAGCATTTACCACCCAGAGGTCAGTTTTGAATCAACTACATTGTTATCTGGAGTAACGTGTAGGCCAGACCAGGTAAGGACAGCAGATTTCCCTCCCTCAAGGACATGAGTGAACCAGGTGGGTTTTTACAAGAATCAAGTGGTTATGTGGTCAGCATTAGGCTGGCTTTTTATCCCAAATTTTTATTAAAATCAATTGCTTGATCTTCAATGATTGGATTCAAACCCATGTTACAAGAATATTAGAATAACAATAAGACTTGTGAATGCTGGAAATCAGAAACAAACACAGAAATTGTTGGATAAACTTAGCAGGTCTGACAGAATCTGTGGAGAGAAAGCAGAGAAAGCAGAAGGTCCAGTGATCCTTCTAGTAGGAAGTTGGTATATATGGTGAGGACAAGGGAAAGAGTTTTAAAAGAGCACAGATGGTGGAGATGGGGCCCAGAGAGAGAGAACAGCTATTAGTCAGACAAAGAGATGGATAATGGTAAGCCAGAGCAGGAGAAGAGCTGATCATAGGAACCATAAGAGGGTGACGGGGGGTTGGCTGTGCTGAAAGCAGCCCATGTGATAACAAGGCCTGGGGTGGGTATATGACCTAGAAGATGATGTTCAGGCCTGAAAATAGTGAATTTGATGTTGGTCCTGAAGGCTGCAAGGTCCCCAAGCTGAAAGTGAGATGCTACTCTTCCAGCTTGTGCTGAGTCTTTCTGAAGCACTAAAATAATGACCAGGGAATGCTATGATTCCTTTATCTCCCACTCTATCCTCAGCATAGTTAAAAAATCACACAACACCAGGTTATAGTCCAACAGGTTTAATTGGAAGCACACTAGCTGGTGTTATGTGATTTTTAACTTTGTACACCCCAGTCCAACACCGGCATCTCCGAATCATATCCTCAGCATGTATGTCAAAACGTTAACTCTGTTTTCTCTCCACAGATACTGAGCTTCTGCAGCAATTTCTGTTTTTATCCCTGGAACATTAGCCTAGGTTTCTGGATTACTAGTCCAATACCATTACTACGAGACCACATTGATTGTTGCTAGATTGGTCAATTCCTGTGGTTAAGATCCCTCCTTGGATAGTGACAGCTGTTGGTTTTAAGAAGTACCTGACTAATCCAGACTAAACCCGTGGCCTATAATTTAGTTATGGAGGTGGGCAATGTGTGGACCATGTGAAACTCTCCTTCCACCTCTCATACCCTTCTATGCTTTCACAAACGCACAGATTACAATGTAATTTCAACGAAGACTCAATATTGAATGTGAGGATGTGGCATACCTCTGATCCATTTAATTCATTCACACAAATCTATTGGCAAGGGCTGCAAGGTAGCAGTTTAGACTTTCCAGGTTTTAAAGCTATATTTAGCATGTGTACCCTGCTCCCTGCTTAACTGAGACTGAACCTGGGTCCTGCTGTTCTAAAGCATTCACGACACAAACACCTTCACCTACCAGGGAGACAGGTATTTTTTTTTTGTGAACTGAATTGTGATAGTTTTTATTTGCATTTTAGCTAAATATGGGGCCAACGCTATTCTGGGCGTTTCGCTGGCTGTGTGTAAAGCTGGAGCTGCAGAGAAAGGAGTGCCCCTTTATCGTCACATTTCCCATCTTGCGGGCAACACACAGGTCATCCTGCCTGTTCCAGTAAGTCTCCACTTCAGAGCAGTTTGAACAATTATGAGATGGTTTTCTGCAGTTCTGCAAAACAAGTTGGTTTCCACATTTTGTTGAGGGAGCTGGGGTTCCTTTGTTTTGGTGAAGTCTTGATTTCCCATCAGGGACAGAGCCACCAGTTCTGACCACTTGTTGGCCGTTTCCTTCCTCATGGGATGGCAACATCGCTGCTACGTTTGGATTGGACTGTGCACCAAGTTTGCTCTGTCAGTCGTTGTAGATTTATTGACTCTCCCAATTGCCAAAATGTAATTTGCTGATCAGAGATTTTGAAAGTAAGCATTTTCTATTTGATTTTGCCTGTGATTTGCCAGTACCAGATCCTTTGTACACATGCAAAGGAAAGCTGATTAGCCTGAGTTACAAGGTGCTATAGCTGTTGAGGCATCCGGACCTTCTCTAGTGTTACAAAAACCTTGTGTTACAGCTCATTAAAAATTTATTGAGGACCCCAAGGCCCTGTTCAAGTGCAGCACACTGTATATATTGCGCTGGGCCATGTAGGCATATATTTATGGGCACTTAAGTAACCAAATACTGATGTTTCAATTAAGGCTGAGAACTGTTCCCATCCAGTGAAATATGACCTCCATTTGCCAAAAGGAACTTAGCATTGATTGATTCCTTTGGGGTAAGTTCAGAAACATTGCCAGCTCTTGATTGAAGGATAGGGATAGATAATTCTTCATTTCAGTAGTTTAATTCTTTCCTCCTAATTATGCCACTTGAGAATAGCTGTTTCACGCTGTACACAGAGACTCCCAGTTAAGCACTTCCAGTGTCTAAGAAGCAAGTGGTGCAGTGTTAGTTCCATGTGTTAAGGTGGACAGGATTGGAATGGGTTGTGTAGCTTAATGCTAGAGAATATTTTCATGGTATGTTGCTGTATATGATGATGTGACACTGACCATCAGCAGACACATGCTATTGAGACTGAGAGGACAGAATGAAATAACTGTTTTTGAAGGCTGTAATAAAAAGATTGGTTCTGTCCATTAATATGTAAATATTGGAACACCAAAGAATCAGGTAATATTCCCACTTTGTTAAGGCAGTGGTAGACTCAGAACAATTGCAGTTTAGTCAAACAAAGCAGTCTCTGCAGTGTAGGTGTGAACCTCAACGCTCAAACCTTATGGTAGGCAGCATCGATGTGCACGGAGCAATATAGAGTTTTAAATTCATGGAAGTAGGTCAATCCAAGTGTCAAGCTCAAACCAAATTGTGATGGTCATTTCTGGATGTAGGGAATCAGAATCACTTTCATATGAAGTTGAAGTATTCAAATTCAGATTTCTTCAGATGCTTCCTTGGGTCAAGGGAAGTAAAAGGAAAAGGGGAAGAAGATTACATGAAGGTGCAACTCCAACTTTGGGAGGTGCAGGCCACTTTTCGTGATGGTACAGATTTGACTTTGGGAGCGAAGCTGGATTTACCAGGGTTTGGTCAAAGTCTGAACTGGTTTTGGTGGCGGTTCCAGGCTGAAACAGATTTTTTTACTGTAAGTGTTGGTCCTTTTGGCATTGCAAATAGGATTTTCCACATTAGGCTTGAAAGAAGATTCTCTGGTTCTGGGTTGCATCAGAAGAGTGGCTTGCATTATTCCAGCCACTGATAACTCCGATGTAACATTGTCTGTTTGTTTCACCAGGCCTTCAATGTGATAAATGGTGGATCTCATGCTGGTAACAAGTTGGCCATGCAGGAGTTCATGATCCTACCGATTGGTGCTGCCAACTTCAGGGAAGCCATGCGCATTGGTGCTGAGGTGTACCACAACCTGAAGAATGTCATCAAGGACAAGTATGGGAGGGATGCAATTAATGTTGGTGATGAGGGTGGATTTGCACCCAACATCTTGGAAAATAAGGAAGGTAAGTTAACACATTTTTAATCCATGCTTTAACTGTTAAAGACCACTATCTTGATCAAAGTTTGGGAGAAGATTTGTAGCTCGGGTGCTCATTGTTGTGGTTCTGTTCGCCGAGCTGGGAATTTGTGTTGCAGACATTTCGTCCCCTGTCTAGGTGACATCCTCAGTGCTTGGGAGCCTCCTGTGAAGCGCTTTGGTGATGTTTCCTCCGGCATTTATAGTGGTTTGAATCTGTCGCTTCCGGTTGTCAGTTCCAGCTGTCCGCTGCAGTGGTCGGTATATTGGGTCCAGGTCGATGTGCTTATTGATTGAATCTGTGGATGAGTGCCATGCCTCTAGGAATTCCCTGGCTGTTCTCTGTTTGGCTTCTCCTATAATAGTAGTGTTGTCCCAGTCAAACTCATGTTGCTTGTCATCTGAGTGTGTGGCTACTAAGGATAGCTGGTCGTGTCGTTTCGTGGCTAGTTGGTGTTCATGGATGCGGACCGTTAGCTGTCTTCCTGTTTGTCCTATGTAGTGTTTTGTGCAAACCCCTAGCCAGAGAAACAATAGCCAACCTGCTGGACATACAGAACAGGCAACAAGACGGGGAACCTATCAACAAAGACAGCATACTCAAACTACTGGACCTGTGCCTCACAACACACTTCACATTCAACAACCAAATATATGAACAAATCAACGGCACACCCATCTCTGGACTCATAGCAGAAGCGGTAATGCAAAGGTTAGAACAAACAATCTTACCGCAAATTCAACCCAAACTCTGGGTCAGATATGTGGATGACACCTTTGTAATCATTAAAAACACAGAAATAGAGAACACACACCGGATCATCAACTCCACACTCACAGGAATCCGATTCACTAAAGAGGAAGAAAAGGACAACCAACTCCCATTCCTAGACGTTATGGTACAGAGAACACCGAATGGAGAATTCACCACAAAGGTATACAGGAAAGCCACACACACAGACCAAGTCCTAAACTACGAAAGCAACCACCCCAACACACACAAAAGAAGTTGCATCAAGACACTATTCAAAAGAGCCACAACACACTGCAGTACACCAGAACTGCAAAAAGAGGAAGAAGAACACCTATACAAGGTATTCGCCAAAATCGGATACCCCCGCAATTTCATCAACAGATGCCTAAGGGAAAGACAACGGAATGAGGACATGCCACAACCCAAAGGACTAGCCACACTACCATACATCAAAAACATTTCTGAATTGACAGCCAGACTACTGCGACCACTAGGACTCATAACAGCACACAAACCAACAGCCACTCTCAGTCAACAACTCACCAGGACGAAGGACCCGATACCCAGCATGAGTAAAACTAATGTAGTGTACAAAATCCCATGCAAGGACTGCACAAAACACTACATAGGACAAACAGAAAGACAGCTAACGGTCCGCATCCATGAACACCAACTAGCCACGAAACGACACGACCAGCTATCCTTTGTAGCCACACACTCAGATGACAAGCAACATGAGTTTGACTGGGATAACACTACTATTATAGGAGAAGCCAAACAGAGAACAGCCAGGGAATTCCTAGAGGCATGGCACTCATCCACAGATTCAATCAATAAGCACATCGACCTGGACCCAATCTACCGACCACTGCAGTGGACAGCTGGAACTGACAACCGGAAGCGGCTGGGACAAACCACTAAATGCCGGAGGAAGCATTCCCGAAGCGCTTCACAGGAGGCTCCCAAGCACTGAGGATGTCACCTAGATAGGGGACGAAATGTCTGCAACGCAAATTCCCAGCTCGGCGAACAGAACCACAACCACTATCTTGAGCAGCTGTAAGAGTGTTCTTTTTAACTGATGCAAATGAAAGGCTAGATTCTGAGCGTAAGTGCTGAAAATGTGTTGCTGGAAAAGTGCAGCAGGTCAGGCAGCATCCAAGGAACAGGAGAATCGACGTTTCGGACATAAGCCCTTCTTCAGGAGGGCTTATGCCCGAAACGTCGATTCTCCTGCTCCTTGGATGCTGCCTGACCTGCTGCGCTTTTCCAGCAACACATTTTCAGCTCTGATCTCCAGCATCTGCAGCCCTCACTTTCTTTCTGAGCGTAAGTGGTTTGGATAAAGAACAACTTTGTATCCTTATGCTTTATTTATATCGCACCTTTTCATGACACAACTCTAAGAGCTTCACAGCTAATGAAGTACTTGAAAGTGTCATCACTGTTACAATACAGGGAAATGCAGGAGCTAACTAAAACACAGCAAAGTCCCACAAACAACAATAGGAAGAAATAACTTGATGTTAGAGTTTCAGGGTTTGAAAGTATAGAGGGAGATTTCCTGGACTCTTCCTTGGTACCACGGGGAGTTTTACATTGTTCAGATGGACAGATGATTATTGCAGAAAAGCAGCATCTCCAACAATACACTCCTTCCATAATCGATCAGGATCGTATGCTGTGGATTTGATTAGGGAGTGAATTCAAACGTCTTCAGTGTTACCACTGAGACCTTTAGTTGCTGTTTGTGTATTAAGTCTGAGATTTTAAATCCCCTGTTTTAAATCCTTTTGGACAGTCACGGATTTGATATTGGGCATCCTCGTGTAGTTGGATTTTGGAAGTTCAAAAGAGTTCCTCAGATTGTACAAGCCACAATAAACTTCTTTTGAAATGCAGCTTGTTAAACACAAGCTTGAATGTAAAATGTGTAAGTTTGTCATGGTTGAAGAATGCTGAACTATTGACCTGCTAGATCTCCTTGAGTGCTGAATCTGCAAGACTGGCAAAGCAGCTGTCAACTAGCGATAGCTTACTGCTGCATGGAACACAAGATATACTGCAAAGGCTCTGCCTTGGTTTTGACTTCTGATGTGTTTATACAGCCAGCTTGTAATGATGATTATACGTGGATCAGAATGTGCAAACTGCATGTTAGCTTAAATTGCCATCTGAATTAGAGCTTAAGTTTAAGAATTAACAGTGTGATTTAATAATATCTTGCACTTATTCCAGATGCTGGAGATGAAATGTGTCCAAAACCATCCCAACACCCCAATCTAGGTTTTATTTTCTTCAGTAGTATTGCGCTGGAGTTTGCAATTCCTGATAGAGGTTTGTAATAACTCCATAATCCAACATTCTCTGGTCTAGCAAACTCCACGGCCTGTCATCCACAATACCTGCAGATTTCCGAACAGCCTGCACTGCTACTGAAATTTTACAGTACACCAAGAAGGATTTCCAGGCATTTTGAGGCTGGAAGGGCAGTTTAAAGCAGAGTTCCCACCAGGTAACTACAGTAAAGAAAGTGGAATAGAGAAGGGGAGTTTTAAAAAACTAAATATCAGATTTACAAACAAACTGCAGCAATTGTTTCATGTAGAGTATTCCATGTGGAGTAGAACATAGGCAATATGAGAGCACGTAGAATTCGTTGACGTGCGTATCTGTTAGGATTACCTTTCCTTCAATTGTGGCTTGTACAGAAGACAACAAACTCTAAACTCAAAAATACCTTGCACTTCCTCAAGTCGCAATGCTTCAGAACTAATTATAAATATTTTATAATCAGCTTGGTCAGAGATATTATTATACACCTCTGGAGCGAGTGGTCTTTGAACACAGATTTCCTGACTCAGAGGTAGGGATACTTCCACTGCATCACCAAAAGCCACTAGTTTTGTAAGAATGAAAAGAACTAATTATATTCTTCCTAAATAATTAGCCAAATAGATGAGGAGAGGAATGGCCAGTTAATGCTGTAGTGTTAAGGAGTAAGTATTGGTCGGGATGTGAGGATTGTGCCTTTTTATGTTTATGCTTCTTTTAAACTGTGTACTGAAATGTGGAAGAATTGTTTTTAAAACCAGGGTTTGAAATAGCAACAGTCTTTATAGAAACAGTGCGGGCAAAAGGCAGTTGGCAGTCAGTCATGATGCTGATTTGTTAGAGCCGGTGCAGAGATAGAGTGGGTTAAATGTCTTATATCTGTGATTTATAAACAACTGTTTGAACATGTAATTGGAGTTCAGGTTGCAAACAGTCTGGAGTCGAGGGTGTGTACTGACACAACTCAAGGTGGCAACAAGAAATTGATTGGTCTGAGCTAGTAATGACAGAGGTCTTCTGTCGCCAAAAACCATGTGATTGGTTGTTGAGTGCCTCGGCAGCTTGGAGCTGGAAACAAGTTACAGAGACACAGAGAGAGTGCGGACAGGGCAAAGAGGTGTGCAATCTTCTCCCAGCCCCAGAAGCTGCCTGTTTTCTGCAGTAAAATACTCAGGTTAAATTTGAACAAAATCAGTTACTTTTCCCGCAGCAGTCTCTAAGCTGTGAGTTTTGATAAATTTTCCAAGTGGATCAGGTATTCTGCACTTCTTACAAATCAGTGGAAGCTGCCAGAAAGAGACAATTGAACAACTGGCCAGCCCAAAAAGGATCATCTCGACATCGGAACCGGGGAGCAAAGCTCACTGACCTGACCTGACTTCACAGTTTTTCTACCACTTTCTCTGTGTGTAGTGGAGATTAGTGGGTTTTTGACGAGGAAATGTTGTGAGGGAGGGGTTGGAAATGGTTGTTGTGACATTTTTCCTGTTCACTCCCCTCTTCAGCTTAACAGCTGTTAAGATCAGCTGACCTGTGTTCCTGATCTGTAGGACGTTGTGTTCAATTAGCCCTTTTTCACTCATTGGATCATTGTGGAAACCATAAACCTTATTGCACCTCACCAATTTGTAGATTCTACACATTTTGCTGGTTAATTCTGATGCTCATGGCAAAAAAATTAAAGTGCTGCTTACTGTCAGCTGTAGCTGTGAGCTGTAGTCTCTCAAGCAACTTATTTTCCTGAATTGGAGATGCCGGTGTTGGACTGGGGTGTACAAAGTTAAAAGTCACACAACACCAGGTTATAGTCCAACAGGTTTAATTGGAAGCACACTAGCTTTCGGAGCGACGCTCCTTCATCAGGTGATAGTGGAGGGCTCAATCCTAACACACAGGAATTCATTTCCTGAGGATGCACAACAGGACCTTAAAGCAATGTAATGTGTTAACAAAAAATTTAAAATTCTGGATGGTGTTCTTTGTACTGTAAAATAAGTAATAAGTGAGTCAATGAGGTTTATGAGTTGAAAGACACTTTGAAAGGTTAGTGTAATTTCACTGTCAGAGGAATAATTGCATTCGAATGTCAAGGTTGGGGAATAGAAAATATGTGTTTTTGTTTCATGCTATTGAAATATTAGGTTAGCCAAGTTTTTCCTGAGTTCACGCCTGTAAATCAACCAAACTCTCCATTCCTGTTTACCTCAACCTGCTAATGCAGGCACTACCTTAAAGCTGAACATTTTATTTCAGTCACTGATCATTCATACCAGCTGATATTTAGACTACAGGCTTCTAAAAGATTACAGTTTATAACACAGTGCGAATGCAGCGAGTAATGGACCTTGGCCAAGATACAAACTGTTATTTTCTCTCTCTGTCTGTCTCAATAGTGTGGGGCAAATCAATGTTTTTCTATGTCTGCTGCTTGTAAACTATTGATCACGTCTGCGATGTTTTCAAACTTGGATTCATTGCAGGAAAGTGTTACAGAAACCGACTAAATGTTGAAAATTGTTGGGAATGAAAATTGAATGACTTTATAAAAATTATCTGTCAAGAGGAGGAACAACTTGGTATCGCCATTAAACTGCCTTGACCTTACCGAAATCACTTTGCTCTGCAGCAAAATAGGAGTAGGTGGCCCCATTGGTTCATGTCTCAGTCTCTAAAGGTCACAGAGATCTCCAGCATAATAATCACTGCTCTTGTCTGATTCAGCTAACCTCATTGATACAGGAAAGATGCAATTAGTAACAGCACTATAAATCATGAGGGGCATGGATAGGGTAAATACAAAGAACAAAGAAAATTACAACACAGGGACAGGCCCTTCAGCCCTCCAAGCCTGCGCCAATCCAGATCCTCTCATTAAACCTGTCTCCTATTTTCCAAGGATCTGTATCCTTCTGCCCATTCATATATCTGTCTAGATACGTCTTAAATGACACCATTGTGCCCACCTCTACCAACCTCAATGGCAATGCGCTCCAGGCACCCACCACCCTCTGTGTAAAGAACTTTCCACGCATGTCGCCCTTAAATTTTTCCACTTTTCCCCTCTCACCTTGAACTTGTGACCCTAGTAATTGAGTTCCCCACTCTGGGGGAAAAGCTTCTTGCTATCCACCCTGTCTCTATCTCTCATGATTTTGTAGACCTCAATCAGGTACCCTCTCAACCTCCGTCTTCCTAATGAAAATAATTATAATCTACCCAATCTTTCTTCATAGCTAGCACCTTCCATACCAGCAACATCCTGGTGAGCCTCCCCTGCACCCTCTTCAAAGCATCCACATCCTCTGGTAATGTAGTGACCAGAACTGTACACAGTATTCCAAATGTTGCCAAACCAAAATCCTATACAACTGTAACATGACCTGCCAACGCTTGTGCGCAATATCCCGTCCGATGAAGGAAAGCATGCTGTATGCCTTCTTGACCACTCTATCGACCTCTGTTGCTACCTTCAGGGTACAATGGACCTGACCACCCAGATCTCTCTGTATATCAATGTTTCCCCAGGGCTTTTCCATTTATCGTATAGTTTGCTCTAGAATTGGATCTTCCAAAATGCATCACCTCGCATTTGCCTGGACAAGGTCTTTTCCCTGGGGTGGGGGAGTCCAGAACTAGAGGGCATAGGTTTAGGTTGAGAGGGAAAAGATTTAAAAAGGACATAAGGGGGAACGTTTTCTTGCAGAGGGTGCTGCGTGCATGGAATGAGCTGCCTGGGGAAGCGGTGGAGGCTGGTACAGTTTGCAACATTTAAAAGGCACCTGGATAGGTATGTGAATAGGAACTGTTTAGAGGGATATGGGCCAAGTGCTGGCAAATGGGCCTAGATTAATTTAGGATATCTGGTCAATGTGGATGAGTTGGAGCGAAGGGTCTGTTTCCATGCTGTATATCTGTCTCTATGACTTCCGAGATTGAGAGAGTGAGAAATCACTCATGGTCCCATATTGAAATACCCTGTTGGACGTAACGACCGGCTGAGGGCTTGATTGTGGTGTCCAGCACAGTTGGATAGCCTTTTCATTGAAGCTCATGTATAAATTCACATGAAGCCAAGGTGCAGCAGGGTGACTGGTGCTGAGAGTTGCTGGCTGGCCTTTATTCACTTTGGCGACAAAGATGTAAGGACCTCCATGAGTATTGAATCTGTATCTGTCCCTTCATAGCTGCGGTGCTCCAACATACTGCTGTGCTTTGTTAAAGGAAAACAACATATTCTTCAATATTAACCCAAATGTCAGGATGTACCAGACCATTTTTTTGCTCCTGATTGTGGTTATTTGCCTTATCCATAACATTTTATTGTAATTCCAAAGTAAACTGGAGATTGTTACATTAGAAACCATTTTCTCAGCTCGGCTACAATGTTCGTTCTTGCTGTTGTACTATTCCAAGTGCCTTAGTGCCTTAGCTAGGTGGCCATTCTTCAAATACGGTGTGGAGCTGGAAAAAGTCAAAAATCACACAACACCCAGGTTATAGTCCAACTGGTTTATCTGAAAACACTAGCTTGCAGACTGCTGCTCCGAAAGTACTTACAAATAAATCTGTAGGGCTATAATCTGGTGTTGTGTGATGTTTGACTTTGTCTACCCCAGTCCAACAACTGCACCTCCACATCAGAGCTGGGCAAAACACAGCAGGTCAAGCAGCATCTGAGGAGCAGGGGATACGATGTTTCGGGTTGGAACCTTATCGGTCTTGATGAAAGGTTCCAAACTGAAATGTTGACTCCCCCTGCACCGCAAATGCTGCTTGACCCGCTGTGCTTTTTCCAGCTCCACACTTTAAGGACTGACTTTTCAGCATCTGCAGACCTCACTATCTCCATTCAAAAAAGCTAGTAACTTTTGACCGGGAGCTGAGGCAGCAGCCAATGTTCCAAAGTGACCATTATCAAATAGCCTTCAGCAGAAAGTCACTGGTGACCCAGTGTGGAAGGTCCACTAGTGATCAGGGTTAGAAATTTTGTCTGGCAATTTTTCTCCCCTTGGCGGTGCCTTAGCAAAATCAAGTTGCAAATGCTTTTGAGATTAGGCTGCTCAGATTTTGACTTTCTTTTACAGCTTTAGAACTGCTGAAACTTGCCATTGAGAAAGCTGGCTATTCGGACAAGGTTGTGATCGGAATGGACATAGCAGCCTCCGAATTCTTCCGTGATGGGAAATATGACTTGGATTTCAAATCCCCACCTAATCCCAACCGTTACGTTACCCATGACAAGCTGATCGAACTTTACTCGAGTTTCATTAAAAATTACCCTGGTAAGACTCAACAGTGCTTAGCCCAACAGTGGCTGTATCTCTGAATTAAATCTCTATATGGTAACATCACTTTAACCTTTGTTCAAATCTACGAACTCGTTGCTCTGGTTAAAATTTGCTAAGCTCAAATAGCCTTGTATTTTATCAATAGTGCTCAACTCACTGGACCATTGCTGATTCCAGCAACAGATTACATCCTTAAATCATTATCCATATGTTCATAAGATATAGGAACAAAATTAGGCCATTCAGCCCATTATGTCTCCTCTGCCATTTGATAATGGCTGAAGGGCTCCTCACCCCCATTTTCCTGCCTTCTCCCCATAACCCTTCAACCCATTACCAATAAAAAAATCAGTTGAACTCCTCCTTAAATTTACTCACTGTCCCAGCATCCACCGCACTTTGGGATAGCGAATTCCACAGATTCACCACCCTTTGGGAGAAGTAGTTTCTCCTCAACTCTGTTTTAATCTGCTACCCCTTAGCCTAAGACTATGACCTCTCGTCCTAGAATGCCCCACAAAAGGAAGCATTTGCTCCACGTCTGTTTTATGCATATTTTTAACTATTCCTTAAACTTTATGGATCAGCTACTGTAGAGTAGATGTTAATGTCAAAATATTTTTTAACTTGATTGTATCATCTTCAGTATTGATGGAAAGGTTCCATGATTAACAATATGCCTCACAGTAACAGTTTGGTTTTTGTACCTGATAATCGATCTGAGTCATGTGGAACAAGGAAAGGAATACTGTTAGAATGGAAGCACTGATTCTATTCCCTATGTGTGGTTTATCTAATGTGAAGGATGTCTCTCCTTCACCAGTTTTCAATTTAAAGTTGGTTGTTTACAGGTTCCTTATTACTATGTAATCTGGTCTCTCGGAAGCACTGGGGGTTAGGAAATCGAATTCACACTTGCTTGATTACCTACTGATCTAAAATGCAAGCTCAATATTGCCTGAGGCACAATTTGTACAATAGATTGTGTCAATCTCATTCTTTACAGCAGCAGATTTCATTTTTCGAAATCTATATTCGGCAAATAAGTTAACTCCCCCTCTCCTGAGAAATACTGTACTTGCATTAGGAGGCAGCCTCGATTCTTTTCACCTCAGACATACATGTTTTATTAACCTTTTTATAAATCATGGGATTAAGAGCAGGTAATATGGGCTGTGTTACAAAGGTTTAAAATGCCTGCACAGAGTAGACAAATCCCTGTCAAATGATGCACAGAACTAGATTCTCCAGCAACAAGAGCAAAGTAGTTTCAAGCTAAAAAAAACTGTAGCATTTGCTGACTCATCAAATAGCTCAATGAGTGGCAGGACACTAGGAAACTCAGAGGAACGGGGGATCTTGGGGTGCTCGTACACCGATCCCTGAAGGTGGTAGGACAGGTTAATAAGTTATTTAAGAAGACATACAGGACATTTGCCTTTATCCATCATGGCATAAGTTATAAGAATAGGGAGATTATGTTGGAGCCTGTATAGAACTTTGATTAGGCCACGTCTGGAGAGTAGAGTCATGGAGATGTACAGCACGGAAACAGACCCTTCGGTCCAACACGTCCATGCTGACCAGATATCCCAATCCAATCTAGTCCCACCTGCCAGCACCGGCCCCTATCCCTCCAAACCCTTCCTATTCATATACCCATCCAAATGCCTCTTAAATGTTGCAATTGTACCAGCCTCCACCACTTCCTCTGGCAGCTCATTCCATACCCATACCACCCTCTATGTTAAAAAGTTGCCCCTTGGATCTCTTTTATATCTTTCCCCTCTCACCCTAAACCTATGCCCTCTAGTTCTGGACTTCTGACCCCAGGGAAAAGATTTTGTCTATTTATCCTACTGTGTGCAGTTCTGGTCACTCCACTGTAGGAAGGGTGTGATTGCACTGGAGAGGATATTACCTGGGATGGAGCATTTTAGCTCTGAACAGAGACTGGATAAGCTCAGGTTGTTGTCTTTGAAGGAGAGAAGGTTGAGGGGGAACTGATTGAAGTGTATCAGATTGAGGGCCATAGACAAGGTGGATAGAAAGCAGCTGTTCCCTTTAGTTGAAGGGTCAAGAGCAAGGGAGGTTTTGAGGGGATCTGAACCATTATTTCAGCCAGAGGGTGGTGGGGGTCTGGAACACACTGCCTAGGAGAGTAGTTGAGGCAGGAAACCTCACAATCTTTAAAAAGTACTTGAATGAACACTTGAAGCATCATAACATTCAAGGTTATGAGCCATGTGTGGGAAAGTGGGACGTGTGTAGATAGTATATGTTTATCCGATGGGCTGAAGGTCCTTCTCTGTACTGTATGATTCTATGAACTGTACTGCAGCGAAGGTATTTGGTGTTAGTGAAAAACTGTTGCAAGATTGGAAGAAGAAGAAATCTGCCCTGAAGAAGATGGCCAAGACTAAACAAACTGAGACCAGGGATCAGTCACTGGCCTGATCCTGAGAGGTATGGATCAGATTAGGTGCTAGAAAATCATCAGAACAGTTACATGGTTACCTGAAATGCACTGCATAGTTACGCTTTTAAGTGGGCCAAATTAAATCCCAAATCTGTCAAAGATTTCAGAGTAGACAGGCAAGAAACTGGAAGAACACAGCAGGCCAGGAAACATCAGGAGGTGGAGAAGTCGCGTTTCAGGTGTAACCCTTCTTCTGGACTCCTGAAAGATTTCAAAGTGCCCATTGGTTATTGTAGTCATAGAATATATAGAACGTAAGGGCGGCACGGTGGCTCAGTGGTTAGCACAGCTGCCTCACAGCGCCAGGGACCCAGGTTCGATTCCAGCCTCAGTCAATTGACTGACTGTGTGGAGTTTACACATTCTCCCAGGGTCTGCATGGGTTTCCTCTGGGTGCTCCGGTTTCCTCCCACAGTCCAAGGGTGTGCAGGTCAGGTGAAATGGCCATGCTAAATTGTCCATAGGGATAGGTGCATTAGTCAGGGGTGAATGTAGGGGAATGGGTCTGGGTGGGTTGCTCTTCGGAGGGTTGGTGTGGACTTGTTGGTCCAAAGGGCCTGTTTCCACACTGTGGGAATCTAATCTAATCATAAATATCTAGCGTCACATCAAAGGTTCAGGATAGTTCAGAAACTACCAAAAGAGCTCTGCTAAACTTACCGGTTTCCAATAATTCATCTTCAGACAGTTCCAAAAACACAAGCCTCATAATGCTGCATCAGCAACACTAATGAAATCCCCAGGAGTTTGGATATGACAAGGAACTAGCCACTGGAGTGGAAAGGTTTGAAAATCATTCAAGTGAAATCTACAATTTGAAAAGAAGACAACTACTCTGCAAGTCTGATGGAACAAAAGTCAAGCCTGTGCTTGGATAACAACACTGAAAATCATGTAAAATCAAACAAAAAGCTGCAGGTAGTGAGGGTCAAAAGCAGACATTGCTGGAGAAACCTAGCAGGTCTGGCAACATCTGTGGAGAGAGAAACAGAGTTAACGTTTCGAGTACAGTGACCCTTGTTCAGAACCAAAGTTCTGAAGAGGGTCACTGTACTCAAAACTTTAACTCTGGTTTTCTCCGTGGATGCTGCCAAACCTCCTGAGCTTCTCCAGCAATTTCAAAAGGCCATAGATGAGTGCCTCTGGGTGAGTGCCTGAATAAGTCACTTGAGGAATATGCTCACACTGTATGGAATAGTCAGGTGGTTATTGAAGGGAAAACACCCTCACATCATGAAAGAGTGACAATATGTTTACTGCCCCGGTTTGATGTCTCACTGGGTTTCATCATCAAATTGTGGGATGTTTCTCTGCCGTCAGATTGGGCGAAACATGATGATTTGTTGTGAAAGGATGATTCTGAGTTAAGTCATCAGATCTGATCCAAAATGAGGTCCCCAAAATTATATCATCGGTGAAATGACTTGAATGAAATCAATGAAAGCTGTGCATCAGATACTGAAATCAATGTGTTTGATGTTTTTTAATGTTTGGAATGTGGTTAATGTTAGTTAATTTCTCAAATTGGTTCAATAACATGCATCATATTGATTTTAATTTGACTACTGGTCGGGTTTTTCTCATGTTACAAAATAGTTACCACCTACACCACCACTGGTGGCTAACATTTTACCCACTACATGTAGGTTGACTGCTGCCCATGGGAGGATTTTCCAAGACATCACAAGTTGACTTATACAAGAAGATCTTTAGTAATGAGTATAGTACAAGAAAATATGTTTAGAATTCAGATGTTTGAAGCAGCATTTGAGATTTGAAGGGAGTTGAATGTTGAAGGGGAGGTGAGTAGAAATTAATCCCATAAAACAGTGGGCTCATGAAATAGAATGTAAGGAGTTGATTTCATGGACATTTGCACTTTATTCTCGAGTTCTAAACATGGAGAGGTAGGATAAAAGAAAACAAGGTCACAAACTACGGTTTGATGTTGCATCACCTTCCTACTCCATCCTCAAAAAGCAAAAAAAGGACTTTTTCATTTAAATTAGGGTTTGAGCTGTTTGTGATGAAAGCATTACACAATTAATGCTGCAGGAAGCTGCGCCTGACAGACCCATTTGGACTTTTTCTTGTTCTGGATTTAATTGATTCTTAAATTTTTATTTTGTGCAATAATGTTGTCCTTAACTGTGTGAAGAGATTCAGAAACAAACATAACTCTGCTTTGCAGTTGTCTCTATCGAGGATCCTTTTGACCAAGATGATTGGGCAGCCTGGAAACAATTCACAGCTCAAACAACAATCCAAGTGGTCGGTGACGACTTGCTTGTGACAAATCCCACTCGTATTGCGAAAGCTGTCGCGGAGGGAGCCTGCAACTGCCTGCTGCTCAAAGTGAACCAGATTGGCTCCGTCACCGAGTCCATTGAAGCGTGAGTTAATGTGTGTGTGAGTGTGTGTGAGTGTGTGTTTGTCAGTGAGTTGGTTAGTTCAAGTGTCCAACCTGCTAATGTGGGATTAAGGATAACACCACTGGCATGGGTTCAGTTCCTGTTTCAGCTGACACTAGGGTTCACCTTCTCACCTGTCCCATGCTTGATGCAGAGTGGTGGTGTTCAAGTTTATATTACCAATTGAGGATGGGAATGTCAAATACTGGAGGGTGTAGGTTTAAGGTGAGGAGGAAACTTTTTTTTTTACACAGAGTGTAGTAGGTGCCTGGAACAACCTGCCAGGGGAGGTAGTAGAGACAAAAAAAATACTGCAGATACTGGAATTCAAAGTAGGCTAGCTAGAAGAACGCAGCAAGTCAGGCAGCATCGGGAGGTGAAGAAGCCGATAACCCTCCCCGTAACATCAACTTCTCCACCTCCTGATGCTGCCTGGGAAGTGGTTGAAGCAGATACAACAGCAAAGTTTAAAAGGGGCATTTAGACAGACAAATGAACAAGCAGGGATTAGAAGCTTACGGACTGTGTAAGCAAATAGGATTATTTTAGAATCGCATCATGATTGGCATAGACATGGTGGGCCAAAGGGCCTGTTCCTGTGCTGTACTGTTCTGTAATTGTTTCACTCTCTCTAATAGAGAGGCCTCTCTATGGTCAATGGCTTATTACCTACCTATCTTATTTAATGTAGCAAAAGCTTCCCAGTTGTGCAGAAACACCCAGCTAGCAGAGAAGATCTTGGAAGAAGGTGATCAAAACTGGGCTCAGATTTGAGTGGAAAGGCACAGAGTCTACAGAGAGAATGTTCCAGAGTACATGATCTAAATGACTGAAGGCATGACTACTACTGTCACAGTGCGGGGAGGCCGGAAGAACAGATGCCAGTATCTGAGAAATGGAAAATTCTGAAGCAGTCCAAGACCTTGGGGAGTTGAGAAGAAGAGGCAGTGTCACAAAGGGATTTAAACGCACAGAATATTTAGGAGGATCTAGGGTACCAGGAGCCATTATGGTTCTGAAACTGTGTTGCTGGAAAAGCGCAGCAGGTCAGGCAACATCCAAGGAGCAGGAGAATCGACATTTCAGGCATGATCCCTTCTTCAGGCTCACGCCCGAAACGTCGATTCTCCTGCTCCTTGGATGCTGCCTGACCTGCTGCGCTTTTCCAGCAACTGTTTTCAGCTCTGATCTCCAGCATCTGCAGTCCTCACTTTCTCCTAGCCATTATGGTTCTGCAAGGACAGGGGAGTCCTGAATGTGCAGGGGAGAAGACTGGGTAGTCAAGGGCTAGCTCGGCCGCTGTTCAAAACCTGCAGAATGAATAGCTAATCAGGGGAGAATTACAATAGTCAAGTCAGAGAAATAAGATCATTTGAGATTTTTTGTTTTATGAATAAAAACTGCAAAATTTTGCATCATACATCATTCATGACTGCAGGACTACTGAACAATACTTAAAGCATTGTTTCAGGTAGTTGCTGACTGTTCACAATTTGCAAAGCTTTGGGGAAGCCTGCCCTAGTTTCAGAAAGTAAACTTGTTGTGAAATTCTTTTCATGTTGAAATGTCAGAATGCACCAATTTGATTGTGTAAGGAGAGGCTTCGGGTAACATACATTGTAATGAATCTAGAATTGTTGTATTATTTTTAAATGAAAGGTAACAGAGTAGCTTTTGTGGAAACTCTCCTATTACTTGTACCTCACCTCTCCTAATATGAAATTGTATCACTGGCAAAATAACACAAGAAATAAGAGCATGAGTAGGTCATTTGACCTAGATTAGTGTGGTGCTGGAAAAGCACAGCAGGTCAGGCAGCATCCGAGGAGCAGGAAAATCAACGTTTCGGGCAAAAGCCCTTCATCAGGAATATCCATATGTTTATCCAATGCCCTTAAATTTGGCAAGTCTACTACTGTTGCAGGCAGTGCATCCCACACCTTTCCTACTCTCTGAGTAAAGAAACTACCTCTGACATCTGTCCTACATCTGTCATCCCTCAGTCTAAAGATATGTCCCCTAGTGCTAGCCATCACCATCCGAGGAAAAAAGCTTTAGCTGTCTACCCTATTTTAACCCTCTGATTACCTTACATAATTTCTTATATGGAAGGAAATCTGCCATCCTTACCTGGTCTGGCTTACATATGATTCGAGATCTATTGCAAAGTAGTTGACTCTTGATTGCCCTCTGGAATGGCCTAGCAAACCATGCAGCTCCAGGACATAGGGATTATAATAACCAGCAATCCCCATGTCCTATGAATTAATAATAAAAACCCTTGATTCCCTGAGACCAAAAATCTTGTTCTCCCAGTCTTGAATGTTTCAAGGAGGGAGACTCCACAATCCCCTTGAAGCAGAGAATTCCAAAGATATATGACCCTCTGAGTGAAGTAACTTCACCTCATCTCAGTCCTCAATGAGCAGTCACCTCCTGAGACTGTGTCTCTGCAATTTAGATTCCCCTACCAGCAGAAGCACTCTGATAGCTTCTGCCCTTTTGAGCCCCTTCAGAATCTTGAGTGTTTCAGTGAGCTCGCCTCTCAGTCATTTCACAGCCAGCGATTGTCAACCTAATTTGCTCAGCCTGTGATTCTGTGAGCCTGCCTGCACCACACCGATGCAAGTGTCGAGACCAAGTCTTCACAAAACACCCAGGTGATATATCACCTCAGTGAATTGTTTAGCAAATATTCAACTGCTCTATTTTCTTTAGGAGTTCACTTGCCAATTTGTAGTTTTTGCACACAAGATATCGTTTGGAAAGTGTCTTGAATTGCAGTTACTGGAAGAACAAAAGCTAAGTTATCAGTATCAGGCAACAAAAATGGGCAGACAAGTTTTGGTCTTGGATAGAAGCCATTTTGGACAGACTCCTGTAACAGATATCCACCTGAGATATTAATGGACATGTTGTCTTTGCCAAGTATTTAATTGGATCTGCTGTGGCCTTCTATCATTTTTCCCCTTTGATTTTCCTTTCATTTTACTGAGTTTTTTTTCTTTTGTTAAGCCTTTGTTAGATTTGCAATGTAGCTTCAGTTCACGAGCCAATTTAGCTAGTTTGAGGTAAACTGTTTAATAATCCAAGATCAGGGAGTTTGTGGAAAGAAATCTGACAAACTTGCTTTGTGGGCTCTATGTCTTTACTAAATATTTCTAAATTATGATTAGCTTTGGATAGTTCAGTTGGCTGGATGAACTTTTTGCGATGCAGAGTGATGCCAACAGCATGGATTCAATTCCTGCAGCAGCTGAGGTTACCATGAAGGACTCTCCTTCTCAACCTCTTCCCTCACCCAAGGCATGGTGACTCTCTGGTTAAACCACCACCAATTGTCTCTCTAACAAGAGAGCAGCCCATGGTCTGGTAAGATTATGGCGACTTTACCTAAGTGCCATTAACAAGAATTCACCACGTGTTGGCCATCTGTTTCACTGAGCTCAATCAAGAGAAGTTTGAGTAAAAATAAAAGGCACCCAGCTCTTGGCCCGCCTTGAGTTTATCAGTCCTGATCTTTCACTGTTTGGAACTTGCAAATTTAGGATTGGAGCATTTCTTTATATTTGACTCAAAGCAATCTAACCATTTGAATGAAAACTAACTTATCTTCAGTTTCTTGCCATCCACAGTATTTCTGGGTACTTTGCAAATTAAGCTATGCACAAAGTTAAAAATCACACAAAACCAGGTTATAGTCCAACAGGTTTATTTGGAAGCACTAGCTTTCAGAGCACTACTCCTTCATCAGGTGGTTGTCCGAAAGCTAGTACTTCCAGTTAAGCCTGTTGGACTATAACCTGGTGTTGTGTGATTTTTAACTTTGTACCCCAGTCCAACACCGGCGTCTCCATATCATAAGCTATGCACAGTCTGGTTCTGCTACATATCTGTTGCAGCCCAAGGCTAGAAATAAACTCCAGGCATGAGCCAGACGTATCAGATGTTGAGTATTAAATAGACTATTGGAACTCCTGTCTGCTTCATAACTTGCAATGCTATTTATATGAGTCCAGGCAACCCTGAGTAGCAGTAGATGCAGTTGACGTATGTTGGTCTTAAAAGGATCAGCTTTCTAACCTGTTTGCTGTACAGGCAGTTACTGATGGCCAGGTGGCTAAAGGTGCCACCTAGTGGTAATACTTATCATTGGGTTTATACTGAATCATCTCAACCCTTGGTCAAAAACTGCATGAATCCATGTAAGACTCTGTTAACTCACTTTTTAGATTAGAATCAGTCTAAACATTATGGCACAGACAACATATGGCACAGACAACAGAACACAGGGAGCTAACACCTTCAACATCTTAGATTAGATTACTTACAGTGTGGAAACAGGCCGTTCGGCACAATAAGTCCACACCGACCTTTCGAAGAACAACCCACCCAGCCCCATTCCCCTACATTTACCCCTTCACCTAACACTACGGGCAATTAAGCGTGGCCAATTCACCTAACCTGCACATTTTTGGACTGTTGGAGGAAACCGGAGCACCCGGAGGAAACCCACACAGACATGGGGAGAACGTGCAAACTCCACACAGACAGTTGCCTGAGGGTAGAATTGAACCCGGGTCTCTGGCGCTGTGAGGCAGCAGTGCTAACCACTGTGCCACCATGCCGCCCACTTTTTTTTTAAACACTGGGTTTTTTTTAATTTTGCCTTTTGTAATCTTAGGATGTTTCAAATTATCTTACAGCCAATGATATATTAGATTAGATTCCCTACAATGTGGAATCAGGCCCTTTGGCCCAACCAGTCCACACCGACCTTCCAAAGAGTAACCCACCCAGACCCACTACCCTCTGACTAATGCACCTATCGCTATGGGCAATTTAGCGTGGCCAATTTATCTGACCTGCACATTTTTGGACTGTGGGAGGAAACCCACGCAGACACGGGGAGAATGTGCAAACTCCACACAGACAGTTGCCCAAGACTGGAATCGAACTTGGGACCCTGGTGCTGTGAGGCAGCCGTGCTAACCACTCAACTACCGTGCCCCCTTAATGTGCCATCTTAATATCTTATCTGGGCTGACACCAATTATTACAGTTAACCTGAGAATGTAACTTTTAAAAAAACGTTTTGTGATTTACATATGAAAGAAGTGAAACCATCATGGTCATTCTAACAGATGAGAGACTTAACAAATAATCAAGGTATTTTTCAATGTATAATTTCAGTTACATCACACTGCAAACTTTTGCTATAAATTCTGACTCTTACAATTGTCTACTCCACAACCAACTCATGGAGGAGCAGTGCTCCGAAAGCTAGTGCTTCCAAATAAACCTGTTGGACTGTAACCTGGTGTTGTGATTTTTAACCTTGTCGGCATATGGGAGCAGTCTCGGTGCCTTTTAGGTGCGGGAAGAAAATAAACAAACTGGGAGCCACCTTCTGAGTACAATTGGTAATCCTGGCAGGAAAGTAAGTGGAAACTCGCTACAGACTCCATCTAGCCATTGATAAGACTACTACTGGTTCTGTGATCATGCAGACACTCAGTAAATACTGCAGTGTGATCCAGGGCCTGGCTAGGCAAGGAAAGAAAGTAAAATCTAAAAACAAAATGCTCTTAAACATTTAGTTGGGAAAAGGATTTTACAAAATGGGTTCTCTGGGCTTGACCACAGAACTTGATTGTAAGGTTGCACTTCAAGCAACACTAGTGGATAGCTTTGGAAACAAAGCTTGAAATACAAAATAAAAACCGAAAGGACTGCAGATGTTGTAAATCAGAACCAAAACAACAAGCGTTGCTGGAAAAGCTGAGCAAGTCTGACTCGCATCTGTTAAGAGAAATCAAAGTTCATATTTTGGGTCCGGTGACCCTTCCTCAGAACTGATGGTAGTTAGGAAAATGTTGGTTCATGTACAGGAGATAAGATGGGGGGATGGATAACGAGAAAACAATAGGTCGGATGGAGCCCAAAAAGAGAGAAGAACAATTGGACAGACAAAGGAGTTGATAATGATCTGGCTGGGAGGGTGAATAGCTGTTAATGGAGACTGTTAGTGGCTAACAGTAGATAGTGTGCAATAGCAAACTATGTGATAACAAGGCCATGTGTGTGTGGTAGGGGGCTAGGACATGGGGGAGTTCAGGCCCTAAAATCATTAAACTTGGTACTGAGTCCAGAGATAACTGCTGCCAGAGAAAATGGTGGAGGTTGATACAATTGCAATGTTTTGAATATAAATATTTTTATTGTAAAGCTTTTTTAAATCTTTTATAAAACATTTATAAAAGAGACAAAAAAACCCATCAAAACAGAAAAAAAGTACCAAGAACACGGGGCGGCACGGTGGCACAGTGGTTAGCACTGCTGCCTCACAGCGCCAGAGACCTGGGTTCAATTCCCGCCTCAGGCGACTGACTGTGTGGAGTTTGCACATTCTCCCCGTGTCTGCGTGGGTTTCCTCTGGGTGCTCCGGTTTCCTCCCACAGTCCAAAGATGTGCAGGCCAGGTGAATTGGCCATGCTAAATTGCCCGCAGTGTTAGGTAAGGGGTAAATGTAGGGGTATGGGTGGGTTGTGCTTCTGCGGGGCGGTGTGGACTCCTTGGGCCGAAGGGCCTGTTTCCACACTGTAAGTAATCTAATCTAAAACAAGGCCATAACATAGTACCATTGTTACTAAACAACCCACTATTCTACCAAATCAAACCTAGCTACTTAACTAAAACTAAACTACAAACATATTGAATAAATACTAGTTTAAATTACATTCAAGTTACTTAAATGTCTTACTATTTTATACAATTGCAACATTTAAAAGGCATTTGGATGGGTATATGAATAGGAAGGGTTTGGAGGGATATGGACAGGGTGCTGACAAGTGGGACTAGATTAGATTGGGATATCAGGTTGGACGTGTTGGACCAAAGGGTCTGTTTCTGTGCTGTTCATCTCTGAGTCAAGAGTGTAGCGCTGGAAAAGCACAGCAGGTCAGGCAGCATCCGAGGGGCAGGAAAATCGACATTTTGGGCAAAAGCCTGTGAAGAGCAGGTAAAGTGCTGCTTCACCTGGAAGGTAGTTGGGCCTTTGAATACTGAGAAGGGAGGAAGTAATTGGGCAGGTTGCAGGGAAAGGTGCTGTGTGGCTGCGGGGGATTGTTGGGAGTGAAGGAAGAGTGGACCAGGGTGTCCCAGAGGGAACGGTCCCTGCAGAAAACTTAAAACAATTGTATAGTCATAGACTCATAGAAATGTACAGCACGGAAACAGACCATTCGGTCCAACTCGTCCATGCTGACGAGATATCCTAAATTAATCTAGTCCCATTTGCCAGGACTTGGCCCATATGCCTCTGAACCCTTCCAATTCATATACCCATCCAGATGCCTTTTAAATGTCATAATTGTATCAGCCTGTAGCACTTCCTGTGGCAGCTCATTCCATACACGCTCCACCCTCTGTGTGAAAAAGTTCCTCCTTAGGTCCTTTCATCTTTAACCTATGCTCTATAATTTTGGACTCCCCTACCCTGGGGAAAACACTTTAATTGTTCACTCTATCCATGTCCCCCATGATTTTATAAACCTCGGTAAGGTCACCACTCAGCCTGTGATGCTGCATGGAAAATAGCCCCAGCCTACTCAGCTGAGTCTGAAATCAATGAAACTTCTACTGATCGGGACAAAACCAGGAACTTTAAGATCCTGCCACACTGCTGTTTCTGGACATGGCCAGCAATGGTAACTCGTGAAGCATGGAACAAATCCAAGTGTGATTGAAGGGCCTCATGTAGAGTAAGGTCAGACGAGTGACGTCACCCCCCTCCTGTCAAGGACCTGAATATAGGTCGTTCTGCTTTAACCCGTGTTTCATTAATGCAAATTCTCTTTAATACGATTGACAAATTGTTTCTAAAGCATAAAGTTTCAAAACATGTATTGGTTATACCGTGATTCCGGCCCCCATTTGTTTAAATGGTGCTGCTATTATGCAATTTTCATACAACACGGAATTGCACGAGAATGGAACTACTGTGTTATAGTGGAACTGATTGGAACTTTATGACAATCTAGCATGTTTAATGTATTTGTATCGTGGTACCTTGTCACCAATTTACCATGATCTCATTGATTTTACAACATGCCATAGTGGGATTTGAATACAGGGTTGATAATACCAGTACGATGAACTTTAGACAACCTTCTCCCTTTATCATCCCCTTCATTTCTTAACAGTAATTGCTGAAGTAAATGTTTAAAGTGGATTCCTTGTGCATCAATATTCTAATTGGTTGCACTGATTGTTGTTTTTTCTCTCCCTGTCAGATGTAAGCTGGCCCAGTCAAATGGATGGGGTGTAATGGTGAGCCATCGTTCTGGAGAGACTGAAGATACTTTCATTGCTGACCTGGTTGTTGGGCTTTGCACTGGACAGGTAAGCTCAAAGGATCAGCAAGTCATTAAAGATTTAGCTATGCAGGAGGTGGAAAGGCAGGTTGCGAGACGGATACAAGCAGTTTTCAAAGAGATATTCATCGGTTAGGTAAGTGGGCAAAAAGTTGTGAGAAAATGTGAAATTGCTCATTTTGGAAGGGAGAACAAAGTAACAGAATATTACTTAAACAGAGAAAAACTGCAATACAAAAGGACTTGGGGTGCAGGGAGTCTGGTGCATAAAACACAAAGCTAGTACACAGGTGCAGTGGGGAATTGGCAAGGGCTCAGGGAATATTGACCCTTATTTCAAGGGGGTTGGAGTGTAAGAGGAGGGAAGTCTTCCTGCAACTGTACAAGGTGCTGGTGAGAACACACCTAGAGCACTGTGAGCAGTTTGCTCCCCTTTAAGGAAAAATATTACTTCATTGGAGGCAGTTTTGAGAGGGTCCACTCAGATAGTTCCCTGGAATGGATGGATTGTCTTATGAGCCAAAGGTTAAACAGGTTGGGACTCTACCCACTGGAGTTCAGAAGAATGAGAGGTGATCTCACTATAATACATTGGATTCTTAAGTGCTGAGAGGATGTTTCTCCTCATGGCAAAGTTGAGGACCAGAGGACATAGTCTCAAAATAAAGGGGTCAAGAGTGTGGTGCTGGAAAAGCACAGCAAGTCAGGCAGCATCAGAGAAGCGGGAGAGTCGACGTTTCAGGCAAAAGCCCTTCATCAGGATTCCTGACCTCCTGTGCTTTTCCAGCACCACAGTCTCCAGCAT
The DNA here is from genome assembly GCF_037043375.1 of Chiloscyllium plagiosum. Classification (NCBI taxonomy): domain Eukaryota; kingdom Metazoa; phylum Chordata; class Chondrichthyes; order Orectolobiformes; family Hemiscylliidae; genus Chiloscyllium; species Chiloscyllium plagiosum. The sequence continues at coordinate 8,511,892 of NW_028270175.1, forward strand.
CTGCAGTCCTCACTTTTGCCTTCAGAATACAGGGGTGCCAATTTAAGACTGAGATGAAGAGAAATTTCTTATCTCAGAGGGCTGTGTGTCTTTAGAACTCCTAACTATAAAGAGTTATAGGGGCAGAGTCCTTGTGGATATTTAAGGCTAAGATAGATAGGTAAATAGATTGATTCTCGATCAGTAGGAAAATCAAGGGTTAAGGGTAAAAGGCAGGAAAATAGACATGAGGAATGTCTGACCTGCCATGATCCTGTTGGATGGTAGAGCAGGCTTGAGGGACTGAATCCTGTTTCTGTTTCTTATGGTGATAGCAGAATTGAAGAGCAGTGCTTTTGTCCAGGACAAATCCGAAATACAATCAATAAGACGTTCCCTTTGACTGCCATTTGACAAAGTTATCAAGCTTTCACTTGGGTCTGTTGATAAATTTTTGAGGAGAAAGTGAGGTCTGCAGATGCTGGAGATCAGAGATGGAAATGTGTTGCTGGAAAAGCGCAGCAGGTCAGGCAGCATCCAGGGAACAGGAGAATCGACGTTTCGGGCATTAGCCCTTCTGTTGATAAATTCCCAACTTTTTTAAAGTAAAAGATTATCTTAGGTTTTTTTTGTTTCATCACTGGGAAAATTGAAAATGTGGTGAAAGTCACTCAAGTTGAATTGAAATATATTGAATTTTTGATGTCTTCTCAGATAAAGACTGGAGCTCCTTGCAGGTCGGAACGCCTGGCTAAATACAATCAGTTAATGAGGTAAAGAGTTTCAAAATTTGCACGTATGATTTGTCAAGATCATGAGATCGGTCTAACGCATAATATCCAAGATTGTATGTGGCTGGTTTTTGAGATTGGCTTTGTTTTAATGTCGTGGGTAACAAGTAGGTAACAGTACATTGCCACCCATTTACACATTTCTTGATTTGTTATTTAAACAGCTTTAGGCTCATCCACCCAGCTTGTGGAAAGGATAATTAGGCAGGACAAACATCAATCCAACGGGAAAAATAAAATTGGCTAGTTTTTTGAAATATGCTCTTTTAGCTTCATCTTCACACCATTTAGATAAAGTTAAAAATCACACAACAGGTTCATTTGGAAGCACTAACTTTCGGAGTGCTGCTTCTTCATCAGGTGATTGTGGAGAATAAGATCATAAGACACAGAATTTATAGCAAAAGGTTATACTGTCATGCAGTGATATATTGAACAAACCTGAATTGTTAAGTCTTCCATCTTTTAGAATGCAGGTTTTGGTTCATTAATATGTAAATCCCAGAACTTTTGGAATTTACAGATTGACTTAAAAAAAGTTCGGGGATTTATTTCTGGGAGGGAGGCTATTTGAAATTGAAGAACTCAGTGTTGAGTCCTCCAAGCTGTAGGCTGCCCAGCGGGATGAGGAGATAGTGTTCTTCCAGTTTGCAGTCTGAATCACTGTGGCAGTGGAGGAGGCCAGGGATGATCATGTCAGAAAGGGAGTGGGAAGGGGAATTAAAATGGGCATTGACTGGGAGGTCAGGTCAGCCCCTGTGAGCCTGCCTGAGATACTTGGTGAAACGTTCCCAGAGTTTAGCAAGAGTGAAATAATACTGATATTAAAAGGGGGCTGGCAGGAAGTTGGAGTGAAGCTGGAAAAGTGACTTTTTTGACTCAAAACTATCAATATCTTTCACTAGAAAGTTTGCTGAGTTGCTGAAGTCCAACCCTAAAGCTTTAAGAATCTTAAATTTAAAGACAACTAAAATTTATCAAGAACAACAATGGTTTGGGTGAAAATGTGTAAGCAGGGCATGTATGGGTGATTGATAATCTGTCTCTTTATCACTGATTTCATTTACAATTGAACTGTAGAATGGTTACTGCACAGGAGAATGCCATTCAGTTCATTGTGTTCGTGCCAGCCTTTTGTGAGGGAAGTTGACCAGAACACCAGAAAAAAGTCATACTCCTCTTTGATTTCCAATTGAACAGGGAGCTGTGATCGTGGTTTAACATCTAATCCAAAGGAGACAATTGAGCACTGGAGCTAACATGATTTCCTGTTCAGGTCATAAACATGTCTTGCCAAACTGATGTGTTCAGTCAGATTATTTGCCAATTGAACCAAGTTACTGAGACCATTGGGTTCAACTAGTCTCAACTTAGCTGAGTGGATGGCACAGTCGTTAGCACTGCTGCCTCATAGTGCCAGATACCTGGGTTCAATTCCAGCCTTGGGTGACTGTCTTTGTGGGTTTCCTCCCACAGTTCAAAGATGTGCAGGCTAGGTGGGTTAGCCATGGTAAATGTCGGGTGAGTCTAGGTAGATGTCCTTTTGGAGGATAGTTGTGGACCCACACTGTAGGCATTCTATGAATTAACTGGTCTCTAGTAGGTGAGTTGTAGAGTTTCAACAATTACACTCTGTTTACCCTAAGGATGGGAACGGGAAAAACTAGACAGGTTTCCTTTCCCTTACAGACGATGATCTGTTTTGTAAAGGCTTTGCTGGTCCATCCTGTTCTCCTTTGCACATGTAACCGCCTGGTTTGGACAAAATAAAGCCAAGTGACTATAGTTGAACATGTAAAAATGGGAAAGCTACCAGACGGCACGTGGTCACCGATGAAGCCATATCTGAAAATATTGCTGATATTAGTTTGTGTCAGAAAATCTTGTCTATTGGGGCATGGCTCTTGTTCAGAGCAGAGAAAGCGTAAGGAGAATATTTGATGGATATATTTAAAATCATGTAGGTTTTAGACAGTATTTTTATATTTGCTCTATTTCCACTGGCTGATAGTCAGAGGACAAAGATTTGTGGTAATTGGCAAAATACCCAGTCGTGACACAAAGGGGAAAAATTGTTTGTGTGAGGGCTGGTTAGGATTTGAAGAACACTTCCTGAGAGCCTGATAAAACCAGTTCACTAATAGCTTACAGAAAGGGAATTGGATAAATATTTGAAGAAGTAAACGTTCACAGGGATATTGAGAAAGAGAATGAAATTGCAGGGATACAGAGGAAAGAGAGTGGGTGTGGGACAAACTGCAATGCTTTCCAAACGAACCAGATTAGACTCTAATGGAACAAGTGCCTTCTTTTAGTGCAATCCCATTCTACGATTTGGGAATTTAAATTTCTTGTTTGACCTACTAATCTGCATTCCTAATTGTACATTCTTGTGTTAATCATTAACATATATGGTACAAGTGTTTCAGTGACCTTCAGTTGGCAACTGTATAATTAGAAATTAGGTTACCCTTAAGCTATTGCTTGTGACTGCTTGCTGGATGGTTTTGGCAGCTGCCATTTCATCAAACAGTAGTGAATGAATAGGATTTATTCAGAATTGCTTTCATTGCTCCTTGTCTTTAATTCTGAGCCCTTTGCAATTGTGCTGCAGTATGAAGACTGTAATGCTGGTAGATGACAGCACCTTTAGTAAAATGTTCACTTGTCGCTAAAACTTCTTTCAACAGAATTGAAGAGGAGCTCGGGCAGATGGCTTGCTTTGCTGGCAGAAGTTTCCAGAACCCTCTTGCCAAATAAACCGGGCAGCATGTTTTCTGTCAACAATAACCAGTGTTTAGAGCAGCTTTCACTTTGTTCCTCCTGTACCAGCAGAATTGATGTTTGTTTTTGTACTATCACTGTTGCAGAATTACTGTTCTAGTAGAGGAAAGGGAAATGTGTCAAGTTTTTTGATGTGTTCCTTTCTCTAGAAGAGACAAAATAAATGCAAGGCTTAAATCATCATGTGCGTTTGCTGTGCTTAACACAAAAGGCACTCCAGATGTTGAATATTAATGAATTAAATGTTCCTGCTTTTGTGATGTTGCATTTGTTCGGTTAAGAATCTCTGTGAATACCTTCTCAGAAAGCTTTTCTAATTGAGATTGCACTCATCATCATCTCCATTGTAGTTGGCCCACTTGGGAAGAAGGGTCTGATACAGCACAAGGATTGCACTTAGTTTGGTCAACAGTCCGGGTTTAAGCAGCTGATCTCAAATTTTGTCCCCACTTGCTCCGTGATGAGCTGGACATCCAGCTTGTTGGCCTTCACATCAGCCAGGCTTGGCTCTGATGTCCTTCAGGGTTGATCATCCTGCCACCACAGACTGTCTAAATTTTGGGCAAGATACCAGAAATCTGGGATCTGAAGTACATGGAGGCTGAAAAGTACCCCAGCAGCCAGATTGCCAGTTTCTCGGTGCCATCCCAGCTCTGGGTCATTTTAACAGTGGCAACATTCGGGTGTGTCAGGGATACCCACCAGGTTGCTGGTCAGGGTTTTAATGTGGAGTATTAATGGCACAAAGGCCACTCTGTATATCATGTCTGCACCTTCCTCCCTCTGGCGAGCAGTATGATTTAGTGCCATTCTCCTGCCTTTTCCCCATATACCCCCCCCCCACACACACACACACATATACACACACACACATATACACACACACACACACATATATACACACACATATATACATACACACACACACACACATACACATACACATACACACACATTGTTTCTATCGAAATACTCATCAAATTCCCTCTTGAATGTCTCAATGGATTCTGCTTCGCCACACTTGCAGGCAGTGCATCCCAGACCTGAACCATTCATTCTGTGAGAGTTTTCTTTCCTCAATTACATTTACAAATCACTTTAACTTGGCACCACTCAATCTTTTTACGGGCAGGAACTGTTTTTCCCGATCTCCTCTATCCAAACCTTTCAAGATTTTGAAAACTTCCATCAGATATCCTCCATGCTGGCACCTCATCAAGGAGAACAGTCCCAATCTTAGCCCAGAACCATTTTCTTTCTGCACTCTGTCCAAAGCTGCCCAGAACTGTACTCCATCTGAGGTCTAATAAGTGTCCTGTATAAGTTCAGTATAATCTCCTTGCCCTTGTACTTTAGTCCAGGCAGCATCCGAGGAGCAGGAGAATCGACGTTTCGGGCATAAGCCCTTCTTCAGGAATCCCGAAACGTCGATCCTCCTGCTCCTTGGATGCTGCCTGGCCTGCTGTGTTTTTCCAGCACCACATTTTTCAACTCTGGTACTCCAACATCTGCAGTCCTCACTTTCTCCTTGTACTTTAGGTCCCTGTTAATAAAGTATTCTGCATCCAGGAGTTTATTCTCCAATTGTCCTGTCATCTTCACTGACCAGTGCAGATATAAACAGAGGTCCCTCTGCTCCTGCAGCCTCTAAAGTATTGTACAACTTACTTTACATCATCTGTCCATGCTCTTAATTGCAAAATGCATCACCTCACAACTGAGGATTGGTTAACACAGAACACAGAGAGTCATGATTAATGGGTCTTTTTCAGATTGGAAAAATGTAACTAGTGGAGTGACACAAGGATCAGAAACAAAAATAGAAATTTAAAACAGATTTAGCAGATTGTTGGAAAGGCTCAGCAGGCCTAACAGCATCTGTGGAGAGAAATCAGAGTTAACGTTTCGGGTCGAGTGACCCTTCCTCAGAGCCCAAGGATCAGTCCTGGGCCCTCTATGTGGACAAACTGAAGTTTGATAGTGGTTTAGTATAACCTCCCTACATTTCAGTTCTATCCCAGTGGAAATAAAATACAGTCAGTTCTGATATAACACAATAATTCCGTTCTTGTGCAATCTCGCGCTATGAGAAAATCACGCCATAGCCGCATCATTTAACTTAATGGGACCGCAATCATGTTATAGTCAATACAGAGTAAGGAAAGTTTGTGTTCAAAAATAACTGTCCGAATTCTTCAATTGCATTATAGCAAATTCGCACTGAAGAAACACGCATTATAGCAGGACTGAATGTAATTGCTTTTCTTTAATGACTTTGCTAACTTGTGGTGTCATTTATGGTGATTTGGAATATTTTTAAGCTGAGATCCCTCAACTCCACCTAGATTCTCATGTTCCATGCATGAAGTAACCCTGCTCCTCTTCTTACCAAAGCAACATGTGTTGAACTTCAGCCCATTCTACTCAATTTCTCCACCTATGAGAGTCCTCTCATCCCAGGAAGCAAACTGGTGGACCTTACTGTGCTCCATCCACGAGTCATTATGTCCTTCGCTGGGTAAGGAGACCAAAGAGCCATCGCTATTCCCTCCCTATCTACAATGACCTAAAGTTATACAGTGACAGCAAATGTACCTGGCATTTGAAACTTTAAGTGAATGCTAACACACAGGAACAGGATAGCACCCAGGTTGTGAACAGGTTCCATTTTCAAGTCTATTAACAAGTTGATTTGCCCGCAAGTCGGAACACAATGCAGGACAATATAAAGGAGCCATTCATTAGTACAGGAAATGTGAATACTTCAGATCTTTAAAATAAGATTGTATTCATAAATGCAAGCATTTGTAAATTGAAGACTCCCGGTCTTGAAGGATACCCTTTGCCAAGCATTTATTCCAACTGTGAAAGCATTAGGTGGTGAGTTCCCTCCGGTGGCTGATACCAATATTACAACATTTTGAAAACGGTAATATTACAACATTTTGAAAACAAGTCAACTCATGATTCTTAATTATTATGTTAAATGGTTCATTTTAATCCAATATTACAATGAACACTTGGAAAAAGATATGTGATATATTATCCGACAACACTTAACAAGCTAGATGAATCAAATGGCATAAAACTGGAAGAGTGCCAGAGGTATTATAAGAAATAGTTTAACATTGAGGAGCTGTGGGCAATCCTTTCAACCTTTTACTGGCAATTGTTTTCTATGAGTAATGATGTTCACGTCGACTTGGATGAATGTATAAGTTGGAGTTCATTGAAACTCATTTTTCAAGTGAATCAGTTGTGTTAGAACCTTGAATGTTTATGGAAACTCCTGTTTTAACTTGCAGCTTGGCAGGTTAATATAGTTCTGAATCTTAGTAGCCCATTATCAATTACAAAGTTGTCATTGGCTTAAACTGCAAGGGATGAGTAAAAACAAATTCAGTTTTTTCTTATGAAGGGAGCAATTAAAACTTACTACCAATTATATGAGCTTGTAAAGAGGCCATTTGACCACTCATGCCTTTACCCACTCTCTGCAAATGTACCAATTAATCCCAATCACTTCTTTACATCATCACAAATGTTTTCCCTTTAAAACAGAGATCAGTTGCCTTATTAAAATAAATGTTAAATCTGTAATCCATCACAACTGAAAAGGTTGTCTTAATAGGACTCTTATAGGTGAACCAACCAACTCTCAGCTTTTGGTATATTTCACAACAAACCATTCATTCTTCTTTGTGGAGTTAATGGTTCTTTATATTATCCTGTGGTATTTTAATAAGTTGCCATGAAGGACACTCAGCGTGCATGTAAAGTAGATAGTCAACAACAGCGGTATCCCAGCCTATACTCCAGTCTTTTTCTCAGATATATTCCTGTACTGGCATCGCAGGCTGACTATTGGGTGGATTTCTTCCGCTTCCAATCAAGGGTACTGAGCCTCATCTTAATTCCTGAAGCTGTCCCAGCTAATTGTGATTAACTTGCAATGAGTCAAGGATGAAACCTGAGTCCTTTCTGACGTCAAAGTGATAGTCATACAGATACAGAACAATACAGGAACAGGCCTTTGAGTCCAACTTGTTCATGCCGACTCGATATCCTAAATAAAGTTAGTCCTATTTGTCAGCATTTAGCCTGTATCCCTCTAAACCCTTCCTATTCAGGTACCCATCCAGATGCAATTTAAAGGTTACAATTGTATCCGCCTCCCTCATTTCCCCTTGCAGCATTTTTATGCATATACCACCCTCTGTGCACCTCAGGTCCCTTCTAAATCTTTTCTTTCTCACCTTAAATCTATGTTCTCTAGTTTTGGACTCCTCTACCCTGGGAGAAAGATCTTGGCTATTCACCCTATCCATGCCCCTCATGAGTTTATAAACCTCTTTAAGATTACCCCTTAGTCTCTGACAGTCCAGGGAAAGAAGCCTGAGCCTATTCAGTCTCTCCCTATAGCTCAAACCCTCCAAGCCTGGCAACATGCTTGTCAATCTTTTTTGAACTCTTTCAAAAGTTAGACAACATCTTTCCTATGGTAGGTGGACCAGAATTGAACACAATATTTCAGAAGTGGCCTCACCAATGTCCTGTCAAGCCACAACACAACCTCCCAACTTCTATAGCAAGTATGCCAAACACCTTCTTCACCACAATGTCTATCTGTGATTCCATTTTCAAGGAACTGTGCACTGGCACCCCCAGGTCTCTTTGTTCAGGAACACTTTCCAGGCCCCTACCATTAAGTTATCAGTCCTGCCTTGATGTGCCTTTCCAAAATGCAGCACCAGACATTTATCTAAATTAAACACCATCTGCCTCTCCTCGGCCCCTTGGCCCATCTGATGAAGGTCTTGTTGTACTCTGAGATAATGTTCTTCACTGTCCACTTAACCACCAATTTTGGTGTCATCTGCAAACTTACTAACCATAGATCCTACAGTCACATCCAAATCATTTATATAAATGTCAAAAAGCAGTGGACCCAGCACCAATCCTTACAGCACCATTGGTCACAGGCCTCCAGTCTGAAAAACAATCCACTACCACCACCTTCTGTCTCCTACCTTCAAGCCAATTTGCATCCAATTGGCTAGCTCCCCCCAGATCCCATGTGATCTAACCTTGCTAACCAGTCTGTCATGCAGAACTTTGTTGAACTCCTTGAAGTTCATATAGACAACGTTTACCGCTCTGCCTTCTTCAATCTTCTTTGTCATATCTTCAAAAAAAACTTAATCAAGTTAGTGAGACACAATTTCTCACGTCCAAAGCCATGTTGACTATCCCTAATCAGTCCTTACCTTTCAAAATACATGTAAGTCCTGTACCTCAGAATTGCCTCCAACATCTTGCCCACCCCGATGTCTGGCTCACCGGTTTATAGTTCCCCGGCTTTTCCTTACCACCTTTCTTTAACAATGGCACCACATTAGCCAACCTCCAGTCTTCCGCTACCTTACCCCTGGCTATCAGTGATACAAATATCACAGTAAAAGGCCCAAGCTCTTCCCTAGCTTCCCACAAGGTTCTGTGAACCACTTGATCAGGTCTTGGGGATTTAATGTGGAGTTCTCCTCTACTGCAGTTGTTTCTCTTTTTTGTTCCCCCCCCCCCCCCCCCCCCCCATTTCAGATGCCTTGACCTTGTTCTTTGGAATTCCCTCCTGAAAAAACACATTGCTGCACCTTTTATGTTGCTTCTCAAAACCAACTGGAATCCCAAATTCTAGAGATAGGCCATTTGGCCCATTGAGACCACACCAACCCTCCAACAGTATCCCACCCAAACCCACCTCTGCGCCCCTGTAATCCTGCATTTACGATTCGCAACCCACCGAACCTGCACATCATGGTGACTGCAGGAGGAAATCAGAGCAACTGGGGGGCATGGGGGAATGTGCAAACCCCACACAGACCGTCACCCAAGGGTGGAATCAAACCCAGGTCCCTGGTGCTGTGAGACAGCATTGCTAACCACTGAGATACCATGCCACCCACTACTCTGATAGTTTTAGCTATCCTGTTTGGGTCAGAACCATTTTCTTCACACCTCAATAATACCTTGAGAAACATCCCTTCTTTAGGATGTTCTGTAACATTATGTATTTACAGAGGACCTTTAAATGTATAAATACATGAGTCACTTCATAGGGGTGTTGCAAATTTTGTCATCGAGATATAACTGGCAATATTAAGTCTGAAAGGACCATATTCTTAAGAGTAGACAAAGTTTAGGGAGTGAATTCCAAAGTTTGGGGGCAGCCATAGGCTATTAAAGTTGATGCTAAAAGGAGGATAGCAGATATCTCCAGGGTAGTGGGGCTGGTGGAGATTACATAGAGAGGCACAGGAAAGGCCACAGGGGGACTTGAAAACAAGAATGAGAATTTTCAAATTCAAATGTTGCTTAAATTGGTGCAAATGCAGCTCAGCGATAAAACTATAAGTTGTTTGTGTAAATTCACCTCCTTCATCCATCAGAGGGTACCTAATTTGACATTCTGATTTCTGAGCCAAACAGGAGTTTGGCAAAGGGAAATGATGCAGAGTTCTGCTGTTTTGACTCTTCTAAGCAATCGCTTTAACTGACCCATAACGTGTCAGTCTCAAAACATGTCAAAGCATAGAATGACCGACTGAGCTTGCATACAGCTCCAAGTCACTTGTTTTGTTCAGTTCTCAAAGTGGAATAATAAATCTTTGACTGACACTTCCTGTGTTTACTGAAATGAAGGCCAGGCTTAAATATCCAGAAAATACTTTTAAACAAGAAGTTTCTGTTTGCTAAATACCGAAAAGTTGGATACCACCCATTCCAAAACTGCCTAATTGGTGCTGTAATACTAATCACAGTGACTGACTGACTGACTTAGTCTGTTGACATTTTACAATAAAGATCATTGTGAACTGATCTGCTTTGCTGTATTTCTTCATGAGCTTAAACTTGTTCCTTCTAATTCCTGCCCAGTCTTCACCAATCGAAGCGAGTCAGCAACCATGCACTCTGTAGTTTCTGCTGAATGATGGAAAAGAGTTGTTAAAATGAACTGCAAGGGTTTAAATACAGACTTATTAAATGTGGAGCTAAAGCTCCTTCCTTTGATCAGCAGAGGTGACATGGTCGACCCAATTGGATGCCTTTGTGGTGGTGGCCACTTATAAAAGTACAAGATATGATTGTGTCTTTTTTTGAATCCACTTGTGGAACATGAATGTCGCTGGCTGGGCCAGCATTTAATGCCTGCCCCTGACTGCCCATGAGAAGGTGGTAGTGCATTGCCTTCTTGAACCACTGCAGTCCACATGCTCTGCCATTGCCTCTTGTGGTCCCTCGGTTGGTGTGTGGTGCTTTGTCCAGTTTCTTTTCATAGTGATTGATTCTGAGGTAACTCCACAGAGGCTGGGATCACATCACCAAGTCACCCTTTATTTACACATGGAGAGTCCTTGACACTGATCTGGATTCCTCAGAGCGAACAGGACCTCTGACATTCCTGTTTATATCTGTCAGCCAAGGCTCCCAAATTGGACCAGCCTAACAGCCCCAATTAAGGAACTCATCTTCTCTGAGGTCCACCTGACTGACCTTATCACAATCACTACCTGCCTCCCCCTCTGAGTCCGAGGACATGGGCCTGTTCATTTTTTTGTAGCTCCTTCTGGGGTGTGTTAGCATCAGGTCAGGTCTCTCCAACCCTGTCTCGATAACACATAGCTCACCTCTTGCGCCTGGAAGAAATTCATTCTTCAGGTAGCAGAGGCATCGAGACAGTGAAATCTGCTGAGTCCATCTCGGATTCCGAGGCATCTTCAACACTCGATGGAGAGAGAGAACCCACGTGTTCTGAAACAGTTGGAAAAGCTGTCGAGCAGCCAGGCATATTTTGCTCCCGCACTATTTGTGAGTTTGCAGCTTTCATGTGGTCCATGTGCTTGTTCAGGACCATCACACCTACTTGAACTTTTCACGTCACTGGACCTGACCTCATGTTGACCATGCCTCTTACCCACGCAGGGCCATTCCTATGGTTCCTACACCAAACTTCGTCCCCTGAAGTAAACTGCCTGTGTCACTTTTAGTGGAGTCTTGTGTCCGGCATTTGTGTTCCTGATGATGTGTCACCCACCCTGAGGTCCGGAAGGATCAGATTTAACCTGGTGTGGGGTCTTGTCCCCATTAGCAACTCTGCTGGAGCTATCCCCCTAGTTGCATGAAGACTGGTCCTATAATCAGGTAGGAACTGAGATAGTTTGGTATCTAGTGAAGCTGTAGGCTGTTCCTTTAATCTTGCCTTTAAGGTCTGGACTGCTCTTTTTGCCAGACCTTTGGATGATGGATAGTATGGAGCTGTCGTTATATGGTGAATACCATTCGACTTTAGGAAAAGTTCAAATTCCTCGCTGGTAAAAGTGGCCCATTATCTGTGACCAGCACTTCTATGAGTTCATGTACTGCAAAAGATATGTGCAGTTTGTTTTTATCGTCGTCCCCAGGTTGGACGAATGAACTCTATGCACATCCAATCACGTTGATTGGGCATCCACAATGACAAAGAACACTGAACCATGAAAGCACCAGCACAGTCGATGTGTAAACGAGTCCAGGTTTTACCCAGGCATTCCTTATGTATGTAGGGGAGCTGCTGGCAGTAATTCCTGTCTCTGTTGGCACTCTGGGCACTGCCCCACCAATGCTGCTATGTCTACTTCTAGTCCTGGCCACCAGACATAACTTCCTGCCAGCATCTTCATCTTGGAAACCCCTGGTCAAGTTCAGTCAGTATCTGGTGGTGACCTTTGCTTGGGACAATCACTCTTGCTCCCCAGAATAAAACGCCATACTCTACGGTGATCTGGTCTCTCTGGGTCCAAAAATATTTCAATTCTGGTTGGTGATGGCCCTTTGGTTTCCCCCATCATCTCCAGCTGTTTCAGTTTTGCCAGGACCAGATCTTTCTGCGTCTAAAGTCTGATATTGTCAGCTGTGACCGGATGGGTGTCCAGAAAATTTAAAACTGTTACGGACTCTTCCAGTGGTGTACCCCCCCCCGTGGTGTATCTGCCAGAGGGAGGCAGCTCACTGCCTCCACATTTGCTACTTGGCCTCCTGTACGGTGTTGAAAAGTGTGGCGCTGGAAAAACATAGCTAGTCAAGGAGCAGGAAAGTTGACGTTTCGAGCATATGCTCTTCATCAGGAAGGGTTTATGCCCGAAACGTTGACTCTCCTGCTCCTCAGATGCTGCCTGAGCTGCTGTGCTTTTCCAGCGCCACATTTTTCGACTCTGACTCTCCAGAATCTGAAGTCCTCACTTTCTCCTCCTGGACAGTGTTCCAAATTGTAATTATAAGCACTTAGCATTAGAACCCACCACTGAATTCGGTCTGAATTCGGGTGGCAATGCCTTGACCTTTTTAGTTAGACCTTGCAGAGGTTTAATTATTATTACAAATTTATATCTGTGAAGGTATTGGTGGAACTTTTTGACTCCAAATATGACTACCAAACTTCCTTGTCTGTCTGGGCATGTTCCTCAACATTTAGCTACCTAGAGCTATACTGATCTCTATGCCATACCGGGAGGCATCACATGTCAATACCAGTTCGCACTTGGCATCAAAGAGGATGTTAACTGTTTCCTCACTTACTTGAAAGCTATGGCTTGGCTGAGCCTTTTTTAAGTGTTGATGCAAACGTGTCAGAATGAAGATTAGGTTATGTATGAACACGCCATAATCATTCACCAGCCCAAGGAACAAGGTGGAAGCTGGGGCACCTTTGATTGCCCTCACTTTATCTTCCAACGGATCTTGTCAATTCTGTAGCCCAAGTATGTTTCTTGGGATGACTGGAACACACGTTTTTCCTTTCTAAGGCGTACTCCTACCAGAGTGAAACATCGAAACACCATAGGAGAAAGTGAGGGCTGCAGATGCTGGAGATCAGAGCTGAAAATGTGTTGCTGGAAAAGTGCAGCAGGTCAGGCAGCATCCAAGGAACAGGAGAATCGATGTTTCGGGCATAAGCCCTTCTTCAGGAATGAGGAGGGTGTGCCAAGCAGGCTAAGATAAAAGGTAGGGAGGAAGGTCTTGGGGGAGGGGTGTTGGGAATGTGATAGGTGGAAGGAGGTTAAGGTGACAGTGATAGGCCGGAGAGGGGGTGTGGGCAGAGAGGTCGGGAAGAAGATTGCAGGTCAAGAAGGCGGTGCTGAGTCCGAGGGTTGGGACTGAGATAAAGTAGTGGGAGGGGAAATGAGAAAGCTGGAGAAATCTGCATTCATCCCTTGTGGTTGGAGGGTTCCTAGGCGGAAGATGAGGCGCTCTTCCTCCAGGCGTCGTGTTGCCATGGTCTGGCGATGGAGGAGGCCAAGGACCTGATGTCCTTGGCGGAGTGGGAGGGGGAGTTAAAGTGTTCAGCCCCGGGGCGGGTGTCCCAGAGGTGTTCTCTGAAACGTTCCACAAGTAGGCAGCCTGTCTCCCCAATGTAGAGGAGGCCACATCGGGTGCAGCGGATTCAGTAAATGATGTGTATGGAGGTACAGGTGTATTTGTGATGGATATGGAAGGATCCCTTGGTGCCTTGGAGGGAAGTGAGGGGGGAGGTGTGAGCGCAAGTTTTGCATTTCTTGCGGTTGAGCGGAGGGAGTGTTCTTTCCGGAACGTTGATAGGGGAGGGGAGGGAAATATATCCTTGGTGATGGGGTCTGTTTGGAGGTGGCGGAAATGACGAAGGATGATACGATGTATCTGGAGGTTGGTGGGGTGGTAGTTGAACCTCTCCCGGCACTTTCCCCTGCAAGACCACTCCCTCCACGACACCCTCGTCAGGTCCACACCCCCCACCAACCCAACCTCCACTCCCGGCACCTTCCCCTGCAGCCGCAAGAAATGCAAAACTTGCGCCCACACCTCCCCCCTTACTTCCCTCCAAGGCACCAAGGGATCCTTCCACATCCACCACAAATTCACCTGCACCTCCACACACATCATTTATTGCATCCAATGTGGCCTCCTCCACATTGGGGAGACAGGCCGCCTACTTGCGGAACGTTTCAGAGAACACCTCTGGGACACCCGCACCAACCAACCCAACCGTCCCGGTGCTGAACACTTTAACTCCCCCTCCCACTCTGCCAAGGACATGCAAGTCCTTGGTCTCCTCCATCGCCAGACCATGGCAACACGATGCCTGGAGGAAGAGCGCCTCATCTTCCGCCTAGGAACCCTCCAACCACAAGGGATGAATGCAGATTTCTCCAGCTTTCTCATTTCCCCTCCCCCCACCTTATCTCAGTCCCAACCCTCGGACTCAGCACCGCCTTCTTGACCTGCAATCTTCTTACCGACCTCTCTGCCCCCACCCCCTCTCCGGCCTATCACCCTCACCTTGATCTCCCTCCACCTATTGCATTCCCAACGCCCCTCCCCCAAGTCCCTCCTCCCTACCTTTTATCTTAGCCTGCTTGGCACACCTTCCTCATTCCTGAAGAAGGGCTTATGCCCGAAACGTCAATTCTCCTGCTCCTTGGATGCTGCCATCTAAAGACCATGTCCAAGTTCTCTAAGTATTTCTTATTGGTCTTCCTGGTTTTAGCACATCAATGGGATAAATGGTGATCTGGGATAGACCATCTTTCACTGCACAGGATGATAATGCCCCAAATGGTAGTATCATATACTAGTACAAACCCTTATGAGTATTAATTGTGACATTCTTCTGGAAATCCTCATCCAACTGCAATTGAAAGTACACATGCCCAGCTTCACAAAGGACAACACCTCTCCCAGCTCTGTGTGTAAATCCTCTATGTGAGGATTGGATGTTTATCCAGCTGTGAAAAGTGGTTTACTGTTTGTTTAAAATTTCCACAAAGGTGAACTGACCCGTCGGGCTTCACACTCGATACGACAAGTGTTTCAACAGTGGTTTTAGTGGATTTTTAAACCAATCACTATTTGCATCTGACTTTGAAACCATTTAGAGTAAGTCCACGATGTTGATCGTAAGGATTCTCATTCAGCTTCATTATTTACAGCACCCTGTCACAGTCCAGATGGTAGCTGGGCTTTGATAAAGAATCAGAATGGAAATACAGGATTACCCTCCTTCAATGCATCTTTGGAGATATGCTGCCGACAGCGAGGGACCATAGGTAGCTTTTATTCCCAATGGATATGAGCAAGAAGGGAATCCTACAAAATAAGTACAAATGGATGGAAGTCGCAGAGGAGGTCAATTGCAGAGTGCCTTGTTCCTGGATGCTATACTGTAAGTTGCTAAAGGTGAGTGACATGAAGTACATTCAAGCATCATCCCACTCACTCTGGGAAGCAACTCCACAGAGGCCAGTATCCCATTTTCAAGTCACCCTTTATATACACATGGAGAGTCCCTGACACTGATCATACTCCCTCACAGTCAGCTCTCAGGGTGAACAGAATGTTTGACACTTTTTAAAATGTATTTATTTTATCTGACACTTTTTTTTGCTCTTTTTTAAAAAATTTTTTTTAACTCTCCCCCCGCTTTAGGCAGTAGTGCTTTTGTTTTACACTTTTATTTATATCTGTCAGCCAGGGCTCCATGATTGGACAAGATTAACAGCCCCAATCAGGAAACTCATATTCTATGAGGTCCACCTGGCTGATCTCATTATAATCAGTACAGATACAACTGAGTGAATTACTAGGTCATTTCAGAGGGCAGTAGTCGGAGTCAACCACGTTGTTGTGGGTCTGGAGTCACATGTAGGCCAGATGAAGTAAGCATAGAATATTTCCTTCCCTGAACAGGTTACCTTTTCCCCCTCAAAATCAGCAATAGTCTCATGGTCATTACTGTACTCTTAATTCCAGATATTTATTGGATGCACATTCCACTATCTGCCATGGCAGGATTTGAACACAGGTCCCTATGAGATTAGGAGACAGTGAGGTCTGCAGTTGCTGGAGATGAGAGTCAAGAGTGTGTTGCTCGAAAAGCACAGCAGGTCAGGCAGCATCCGAGGAGGAGGGAAATCAAATGAAGGCTCTGGCCCAAACTGTGGATTTTCCTGCTGCTCCTCGGATGCTGCCTGACCTGCTGTGCTTTTCCAGCAACACACTCCATATGAGATTAGCTGAGTTGCATGTATTAATAATCTAGCGGTAATACCACTAGGCCATCATCGCCCTTGATAGCTGATTACATGGAATTCAAAGCTGCTCATGATTCTTGATCACATGACATTCGATCAAGTGAGTTTTGCCAACTGTTTGCCAAAGCCACTAAATGTTTTCACTATCACCAAGCCCCAGAGCTCGTGCCAAAGTTATAAAAGTAACTAGACCACATTTATGGAAGCTTAGCTTTGGGTGGTGCTGGGGAGGAGGCGTATTGGATACTGGATGAAAGTGCAGCTCAGTCCTCAGTGAAACATTAAAGCTGGTTCCTGGAACAAGTAAACACCACTGCACGTCACAGAACAGCATGAACTTGCTCCCTCCAGTTTGTGACTTCTCACTCATTTTCACTATTCCTTCGACAGTTATTTTTGTCTCTCCCTCTCCTCCCTTTCCTCTTTCTTTCTCCCCTAGTTTGTGTTTCTCTCTCTCTCTCTCCCCCCCCCCCCCCCCCCCCCCCAATTTGTGGGCGGCACGGTGGCACAGTGGTTAGCACTGCTGCCTCACAGCGCCAGAGACCCGGGTTCAATTCCCGACTCAGGCGACTGACTGTGTGGAGTTTGCACATTCTCCCCGTGTCTGCGTGGGTTTCCTCCGGGTGCTCCGGTTTCCTCCCACAGTGACAAAGATGTGCGGGTCAGGTGAATTGGCCATGCTAAATTGCCCGTAGTGTTAGGTTAAAGGGGTAAATGTAGGGGTATGGGTGGGTTGCGCTTCGGCGGGTCGGTGTGGACTTGTTGGGCCGAAGGGCCTGTTTCCACACTGTAAGTGATCTAATCTAATCTAATCTAAATTTGTTCATGAGGGGGGTTGGTTAGCTCAGTTTACTCAGTGGCTGGTTTGCAATGCAGCATAATATCAACAGACCAGTTTCAATTCCCACACTAGCTGCGATTACCATGAAGCACTCTCCTTTTGACTATTCCCCTTGCCTGAGACATGGTGATCCACCAGAAGTTGTCTCCTTCTAATGAGAGAGCCACCCTCTGGGACTATGGCAACTTCTTTGTTTTACCCCCTTGCTCCTTTAGGATGTATTGTGCTCTCGCTCTCCCTGTCTCTCTCCCTCACCTGCCTCCATCTCCAGTATGTGTGGTTCTCCCCTGGAAGCCCCTATCACTCAGATTATCTGGGTGACATTCCATTGTCTCTGTGGCCAAGTGTAAAGCTGAGGGCAATGCAGCTGAGTTCCAAGTACCTGTAATGAGGACACTAATGTGACACAATGCAGTTATAACAGCAATATTCAGGAGACCAATTGCCACTAGAGAGCAGGGAAAACTAAAATCCATATCTTCATTTACTTGGCTACAGTACAAGTTGTTGATAAATGTTAGTTTCTGAATCTTCCAAAACCATATGCACCACAAAAATCAAACAGAACAACTAAATAAATGTAACTAAACGTTTAATACTGTGGAGATCTGTAATAAAAACAGGAAGTGCTGAAGAAACCGAGCAGATCTGGCAGCAACTGTGGGGGGAGAGAGAGAGAAAAACATTTAATGTTATTAGTTATAAACAAAACTTCCTGGAGAAACTTTCTGTGGGGAAAGAAAAGCTGTTCATGATTTGTGTCCCATAGCTTCCAAAGAAGGGTTATTGAACTCAAAACATTAAAATTGTTTTTCTCTCCCCAGACCTGCTAAATGACCAATGGCAAACAGAACTAGAAAATGTTTGTGGGTCCCCTGGGCACTGGGAATTATGAGTAGCTGTCACAGAGGGGCACAACTTGAATGAGCACCTTCTGTACACTGAGGTTCAATGAGTTACTTCTACTTAGAGGATTGGATCACCAAATCTGCAGACTGAACAGCCTTGAATTCTGAGTGTTATTGTAAAACACTATTAAGTTGGCTGCTTTGAAAGGGCTTGAGAAATGGGATTCTTTACCCTATTTCAAACCTTTATCTTCCAAATTTTAAAACTTTTTTTGTTGTAACTGCTGGCTCTTGAAGGTAGAAAGTGATGTAAACATTGTCAATCTCTACTTCTTTGGTCCTCTATTTGAGTCCAGTGGTTAAAAATCACACAACACCAGGTTATAGTCTGGCAGGTTTATTTAAAGTACAAGCTTTGGGGCTACCTGACGAAGGAGCAGTGCTTCGAAAGCTCATGCTTCCAAACAAACATGTTGGACTATAACCTGATGTTGTGTGATTTTTAACTTTGTCAACCCCAGTCCAACATGGAGGCCAGTCAAAACATTCACCACCACCTACCTCCACCTCCCCCAAACCCCGCCCTCCGCACAGGTAGTAAATTGTCCGCAGAAAATATTAGTCATTTTCCCATAACCTGAGTCCCTGTAGATATAAGCTAGCTGGATCTTCCCAATTCAGAATATCTCAACAGTAAACAAATTGTATAAACTATAACCATCCATTCATAAAGTTTCTGAACAGTTTGTACACTTCTTTTTGCAGTGCGTCTGCTTGGAAATTTCATTTCTCTCTTTGTTTTCATGTATTCTGTCTTTGTAATTTCCTTCTTGAAGCCAAGTCAACAATGAAAACCTGTTCTCAACTGTCACTGACATCTTCTACATCCTTGTTTGCAGCTGAGAGATGGCGTAACTTCCATTCAGTGTCACTTTTCCTGACACGCATCTGACTTAGATCAAACCAATTGTTCTACATTCACCATCGCTCCGTGACTTTGGATCTTCGGCTGTTGCACCAAGATTCTGACCAACGTCTAACAAAAGGCAAAGTTTGAGAAATTGCATTCATGATATCGAACCCTTGATGCAATCATGTTGGGATTACAATGCCTTGTTTCTTTTTTAATGTTGATGCCTTCATTATTACCAGATTTAGCCAGTTTGACAGTTTATATTGTGGCTTTTGTTTACTGCAATGATGAGTCAACACAAATTGTGGCACTAACTTTCTGTTAACGAACAGCAAAAGCCATATATATATATATATATATATATATATATATATGGCTTTTGCTGTTTGTTAACAGAAAGTTAGTGCCACAATTTGTGTTGACTCATCATTGCAGTAAACAAAAGCTATATATATATATATATATAGCTTTGACGTAATGCAATGTTCCAGGGTGCTTCATAGGAACAATATAAAATTTAATGACTCCAAACACAGAAAGGGATATTAGATATTAAATATTTGTTCCATTGTGGTAGCTTGATTCAGTAAATTTTCCAATTTCGTGGACCCATATTGCTAGAAAAAGACTTTGGAAGACATGATTTAGGCTTGGCTGGAGAGTTGAGGGCAGGAACAGATCAGAGTCAGGTCTACCAGCTCTGGAAACAGAATGTAGACAGCCATCGGACAGGTAAATGCCAAGGCAGATTGGTTAAACATTTGCATTGGTTCTCTTGGGCATTGCCTGATTTGTTTGAAAAGTTGTTCAGCACCCTCCTCTCTTCCCTCATACCTTTCACCATCCCATCAATCCCATGCCACTTCCATCTCATGTCCTCTTAATACCCCCAATGATCCCTCATATTTTCCATACCAATTCAATCACAACTCACATCCTCCAATCAACCTCCATGGACCCTTGTATGATTCATACCACCTTTATTGCCACTCACCTGGTAATCGTGGGCAGAACACAAGCTGTGGTGGAATGAAAAAATAAGCTTCCAACAATCTAACACAGTTCTCATTCCAACACAGCTGATCGTGGGGGGGAAACAAAATGGGTTCATCTCTCACTAAAAAAAAACCTTCATGTGGACCCACATTAAAGACAACTAATCCCTTCAGTGTTTCTTCAAACTGTCAATCAAATCATGAACTTAAATTGTGAGAAAATGAGATTTTTGAAACTCAGCCACTTAAGGACATAGTAAAAAAAACTCTATTGAAACTGTACAACCAGGTGCTATATGTTTCTACCCTTTGCCTGTGAATCAAAGTGGCCACCAGGAATTTTAAGTCTCATTATCAGCTGCAGCCTGTTTTCTTTTATTTAAAGAATATGTAAACAATTTCAGATCTTGAAACATGAACTTTATTCACTCTTGAAGACCATTAATGTATACTCCATCAATTATTCCCTTTCACAGCCGAATTGGGATCTGTTTGAATGACCATGCTGAGTTTGGGGTCCCTCCTGTGTGATGCATGCCCCATCCCTTTCGTCCATTGACAAAAATTGAATCCATTGGAAATGGAGGCTTCCCAACTCCACTAAAGGCTGACCTGTATTAGCTGACCTCAGTTTTGGTCAAAGAGGTCAATTTTAAGGAGCATCTTAAATACAGGAAAACAAAGTGGAGAGATGGAAAGGTATGGGGAGGGTAATCCAGACTGAGGACATAGGCAGCTCTCAGCACCAGTGGTGGAACGATCTACGTCAGAGATGTGCAAGAGGCTGGAATTTAAAGACCACAAACATCTCAGTGTTGTGAAGCTGGAGGAAATCATGGAGATAGTGAAGGGCAAGGCAATGGAGGGATTTGAAAACAAGGGTGAGAACATAAGACCAGTATTAAAGCAATGTATACCATTGATAGCCCACAGGCTCAATGGTGTAGGAAGCCAATATTTCTGTGGGCCCCACAAGTTTCTGTTTTTTCTCCAGTTAAAAGATAAAATGCAGAGCCCAATTATTCTTCCTCCACTGCCCTCCACCACCGGCCTTCATCTTGACATAATGACAATTATAGGTTTTTGGCCTCAGTTTCAGAACACAAATGTAAATAAAGGAGAGTGGTGTAAGGAAGTTTCAATTTTTGCTTGAGTGCCATACAAAAATAACATAAAATACCCAAGATCTTTCACTGCCAAATAGTATCAAGGGTTTTCCTACCCATTTTCCTCTACCCCATTCTGTTTACATAAGGAATCAATGCTGCTTCTTGTTCAACATGCTCGCTGAGTAAGTTCACAGACAAATTTTAGGAGTATATTTACATTATAAAATAGTCGACTAAATAAAAAACACTCTATAAAAACATGGTAATTTTGATGGTTTTTGTCTGACAGATGTAAGTTATGGCTTGATCTTACTGCATGTTACCTTCATGACTGTTTATAACAAACTTGGAATTACATACACTTGGCTGTCACCACCATCCTGTGTACATGGGATAATATACTTTTCTTGGAAAATACCAAGGTGAGCTCCAAATTTTAATTTTGCACATTTATTAATTTTGGTTAACTTTGCATTACTTTTACTTCAAAACTGATATCTTTAACCCAAGAATGAAACAGCGACCGGTCTTTTTTCACAAATAAGCCAGACCAACACTTCCTCAAAAGTTGTCCTCCTTCTATTCTTCTTTTGGCTGCCACGTTTTCTGCATTAAAGCTGGGAAAATTACTTTATTGATTCCAAAGTGTTTGTGATATCCTGACATTGTTAGAATTAGAATAAGAATGAAGTTTTATTGTCCCGTGTACTCATGTACAGGGATATGAGCACAGTGAAAACTGGACAAACTCGCCCTTCCCGGTGCCATTTTAGGTACAAAGATATCTAGATACACCATCCTTAGTACAAAGCACAAAAAAGGCTATTCTACATTCTACAAAGCAGAAAAAAAAGTTGTAAATTCAACATTACAGTGCTCATAAAGTAGAAAAAAAAGAAATAAAGTTAGCAGTTCAACATTGCAGTACCTCACAATCCCCATAAGGACTCGATCTCCTGTGCACTGAGCACCTCTCCCGCAATGTTCTCCCTTTCCCAGCGCTAGCTTGACCTCCCTCACACTTGATGTTGCCACAGATGCTGGGAGACCTCGGGGTTGCCTACTCACACCTGCTCAAGGTGATGCAAACCTTTGTGTCTTTTGCAGGAACTCCTATCCTCAGTGTAGGTCTCCTCACAGCCAGCTCCTCTCCCCCTTTGTGGAAATGCTCCCCCCATCCTTTAAGCACTACTTGTACCCCAGTGCAGTGAAAGAGGTTTTCTCTCCCTGCTGCTCATCTTCCTGTTAGTCCTGAATTCACTTCTTGCTTTCAGGTGAAATTTGACTTTGTGTTTCACATAGGACCTTTTGAGAAAATTATTACAAGATCAGCCATTTCCATTCAAAGAGTCCAGTGCCAGAGTAAAGCAACAATATTGTGTATGAGTTGCATTGGGGATTGAGAAGGGGGAGGAGGGGACTTGGGCAAGAGGGAGTGAGAACTTTGAACATGAGGAAGTGAAAGTCATAGTATTAAGGGATATGGGGAAAATGCAGGATTGAAGAGTTAGGTCACAGATGGTCTCATGGAACAGTGGAAGATGCTCAAGGGGTTAAATGTGCTGCTCCTGTTCCTCTGTTTATAACCTGAGCTGATTATGGATGAAATTAATATACTAAGTGTAGAATATTGCTTTACAATTGGCTATGTTTGACCGAGAGCTTGCAATTAGTGATTATTTTGTGTTATATTCTACTTGATCCTTTTGTCAAACTCCTAATTCATTTTTTTGTGTACTCAACCTGTCATCCTTGTGGTAGCAAATTAGCCACTGAAATGGGAACTTGCAGCAGCTAGCTTGCCATTCTGAGTGGTTAGACAACAGGCATACGGTTGTTAGCAAACAGAACATTTTGTGTGTACGCTGGTACATACCCTTCAACATGATACAAGGCGGGACCATATCAAGATGAGGGAACAATGTCATAAAGCATGGGAGTGACGTTTGAGAAACTTATCAATATCAACTTGACATGTTACGACCTTGAAACATGTGTTTGCAATATATAAAAAGTTAGCATTTGCTCTACTACGTGTTTCTATTTATTTTTCCTACGAGGCGGTGGGTTTAAAGGTGACAGTGATGGAAATTCAGCACGAGCATGAGTTTATTCTGTGATTAAACCAGACACAATTTGGGGAATTATTTGCGAGTGATAGACTGATCAATATCATGGTTCTCTACTTTATAACTAGAGCACTTTTTTCAGCAAACAAAAACTCAGTGAGGTGAATCATCTCTTCATCAGACAGTACTGTTTAGGATTACCATTGTCTCTCTTACGTACTGATTCCTACCACCACCTTTAAGCTCAAAGTCAAAGTAACTTAAAACTCCACAGTTTTAGGTCATAGTTTTAGGATATGGGATAGTAGGTTTAAGATAGAGAAGAGTAGAAATTACTTATCTCAAAGTGTCATGAACCTGTGGAATTCATGACCCCAGAATATGGTGGATGCTGAGACATTGAGTAAATTTAAGGAGGAGGTAGTCAGATTTTTAATTAGTTATGGATTGGAGGGTGATGGGGAAGGAACAGGCAAATGGAGTTAAGGCTCAGCCATGACCGTGTTGAATAGCAGAACAGACTCGAGGGGCTGAATGTCCTACTGCTGCTCCTAGTTCTCACGTCCTTATGTTCCAACCTGTATTTTAGCTGTTTGCTCAATTTGACATCTTTTTAAAAATGCTGTTTTTACACTTTCAAATTTCCCCTTTATTAAAAGGATCTGTCAATAAACACTCTATATATGTTCTGTGATTAGGCTTTCAGGTGTACAGAACATAAATGTGGATGAATGTTGCATTTTTAAACGCTTGCGGTGGACTCTGGCAGATTCTGTTCTGTGAAATGTTGCTACTTATCATGATGTGCTGCGGGGAAAGTGTTATTACTTTAGCACTGACTAAAAAAATGTCTCATCCAATATGAAATTCAGTGACATTTATGAGTAAATATCCAAGACTGCCAATCCCATGTAAGTTGGTGATTCACGCTAATGTTTACCCTGAGGTTTTTCTCACCACATGTCTCACTCGATGTTGCACAAAAAGACATCAACAGACCATTAAAGAAAAAGGCAGAAAGCCATGAGCCTTGCTCTGTACTGACAGCCATGACCCCTGCCCCAAACACCCCTACCCCTCCATTCACTTATGTGTGTAAGCTGCAACATAAATAAATTCATTAAGCTAAGGAATTGCTAACTATATTAACGCATTCTCTTCAAACGCAAATGAGACGGGGCTGACAGCTGGTTGTGACATGTCACTTGCCAGTGATGACAGATTGAGTGTATAAAAAAAATGAACTGGGAGTTTGACAAAAGGATCAAGTAGATTATAATACAAAATAATCACTAATTGCAAGCTCTCAGTCAATTGTAAAGCAATATTCTACACTTAGTATTTTAATTTCATCAGTAATCAGCTCAGGTTATAAATATAGGAACAGGAGCAGCACATTTAACCCCTTGAGCCTCTTCCACTGTTCCATGAGACCATTTGTGACCTAACTCTTCAATCCTACATTTTCCCCATATCCCTTAATATTGCTGGTTGACAAAAAAAATCTGTTTTACGATTAACAATTGATCCAACTTCGATCGCTAGTTGCAACTGAAAATATCAGACTTCTACCAGCCATTGTATCTCAAAGTGTTTCCTAATTTCAATACCAAAAGAAAAACCGAAAGAATCGCGGATGCTGTAAATCAGAAACAAAAACAAAGTTACTGGAAAAGCTCAGCAGGTCTGGATTAGTGGTGCTGGAAAAGCACAGCAGTTCAGGAAGCATCCGAGGAGCAGTAAAATCGACGTTTCGGGCAAAAGCCCTTCATCAGGAATAAAGGCAGAGAGCCTGAAGGGTGGAGAGATAAGCTATAGAGGAAGGTAGGGGAGGGGATGAAGGTGATAGGTCAGGGAGGAGGGTGGAGTGGATAGGTGGAAAGGAAGATAGGCAGGTAGGACTGTGCTGAGCTGGAAGTGCTGAGCTGGAAGTTTGGAACTAGGGTGAGGTGGGGGAAGGGGAAATGAGGAAACTGTTGAAGTCCACATTGATGCCCTGGGGTTGAAGTGTTCCGAGGCGAAAGATGAGGCGTTCTTCCTCCAGGCGTCCGGTGGTGAGGAAGCGGCGGTGAAGGAAGCCCAGGACCTCCATGTCCCCAGCAGAGTGGGAGGGGGAGTTGAAATGTTGGGCCACAGGGCGGTGTGGTTGATTGGTCGGGTGTCCCGGAGATGTTCCCTAAAGCGCTCTGCTAGGAGGCGTCCAGTCTCCCCAACGTACAGGAGACCACATTGGGAGCAACGGATACAATAAATGATATTAGTGGATGTGCAGGTTAAACTTTGATGGATGTGGAAGGCTCCTTTAGGGCCTTGGATGGAGGTGAGGGAGGAGGTGTAGGTGCAGGTTTTGCAGTTCCTGCGGTGGCAGGGGAAGGTGCCAGGATGGGAGGGTGGGTTGTAGGGGGTCGTGGACCTGACCAGGTAGTCACGGAGAGAACGGTCTTTGTGGAAGGCGGAAAGGGGTGGGGAGGGAAATATATCCCTGGTGGTGGGGTCTTTTTGGAGGTGGCGGAAATGTCAGCGGATGATTTGGTTTATGCAAAGGTTGGTAGGGTGGAAGGTGAGCACCAGGGGCATTCTGTCCTTGTGCGTTGTGAGGGTGAGAAGTTGGAGTGGGGGAGGAGGGTAGACAGGTTGAGGCGATTAATGTCCTGGCGGCAGTTGGAAATGAAGAGGTTGAGGGCAGGTAATAGGCCAGCGCGGGGTGTCCAGGTGGATGCAGTGTGTTGGAGGTGGGCGAAGGGATCCTCGGAAAGTGGGCGGGAGTCCTGATTGTGAAAGTAAGTTCGGAGGCAGCGGAAGAAGCATCTGCAGTCATTGTTTTTACCTAGCTCAGCAGGTCTGGCAGCCTCTCTGAAGGGTCTGGGTGGGATGGTCTTCAAAGGTTGGGTTGATTTGATGGGTTGAATGGCCTGCTTCCACACTGTAGGGATTTTATGATTTTAGATCCTGTCCAATACTGAGCAGGACAGCTTTGGAGTTGTCCTCTGATACGTAGCCATAATAGATTAATTAGCCCAAATAATCAATAACCTAGCACTTGCAAAAGGGAAGCCCTTTGACTGCTGCTTGTGCCTCAGGGAAATGGCTAGCCTTGAGGAGCTGGCTGGCGGAATCAATTTTCATTGGTCCTGCTTCAATACTCACCCCATGTCCAGAGGCAGAAAATCCTCTCTCCAACCAGTCGAAACAGTTTCTCTCTATCTACCCCACAGTCATTCTACCTGAAGTAGTTTACCTTTCATCGGACAGCTCCTATTCAGAAATCCAACTTTATTATGACTTGAAAGTCTTACTCTACTCCTTGCTTCAGTGCATCTGAATTCAACTGGGAGCTCTGCAGCAAGTGTTCCACCTCAAAGTCTATCCATAAAAAGCAATGCTCAAGTCAGAGGCATGATGGAATAGTCACGCTTGTTGGAAAGGGCAGTTCACTCAGGCAGTGTTCCTCTCACTGCAATCAATATTCACCCTCACGAACACTGCCACACTGTCGTTGCAATATGTTTGACCTGCAGAATGCAACGCAGCAATACCCAAATGTTGGCTCAACGGCTGCTCCTTCTTCATGCTTTCATAAGACATCGCAGTAGAATTTGGCCATTCAGCCCATCGCGTCTGCTTCGATCATGGCTGATATGCTGCTCACCCCCATTTTCCTGCCTCCAACCCATTACCAATTTAAAAAATCAGTTGAACTCCTCCTTAAATTTACTCCCTGTCTCAGCATCCACCGCACTTTGGGATAGCGAATTCCACAGATTCACAATCCTTTGGGAGAAATAATTTCTCCTCAACTCTGTTTTAAATTTGCTACCCCTTATCCTAAGACCATGACCTCTCGTCCTGGAATGTCCCACAAGAGGAAACATCAGCTCCACATCGAATCAATCCATACACTTTGTCATCTTGAATACCTCAATTTGATCTCCCCTCTGTCTTCTAAATTCCAGAAAGTATATGCCTAAACTGTTCAATCTCATTTCATATAACAAATCCCTCATCTCTGAGATTCTCCTGCAAAATGCAGAACTGAGGAAGACATGAGTAACAATATCAAAGAAAGACCATCACCTCCCTAGTTGCCCACTATTGCAACCTGCATCTGTACAGCTGTTCCTTCATTGGAATTTCCCATGTAAATCCATCACTATAAGAATCATTCCGGTTCAAAGAAAAGATCCACCAACTCCTCAGGTTGACAAGAGTTAGTAGTTGTTGGGACAAATGCGCATTTGTCCCACTAAGCTGCATTGAGTTTAGCAGTGCAGAAAGAGATAGCCCCTTCTGCCTTCTCTCCCCCTATATAATTGGCAAAACAATTGTGTCTCAAAAGGCTCTCTTGCATCTAGTGCTGCATGAGGCAGACCAAAATGTGGTGATCTCTGCTTCCATGGCTAGATCATCTTGGAACAGGTTGATAGACTATCTCCAGAGAGTGTAGCTCCACTCTGCATCAAGCATAGCTGACCAGAAGACTCACTCACTCTTAACATTTGGCAGAGAGGCATTGTAAGGATTTATAGATGTATGGTCCACCTGCTTTTGCTTGCATTATAAACAGACCTTCTGTGATCTTGGTCTTGGTGTGTTACTCAAACCTGAAAATTTGTGATTCGCAAGCAAAGGCGCAATCTGCTGCAACACCGATATCCCCCAATGTTTCAAAACTTGGGCTTACTGTGGTATTTAACAATTTCCAGTGATGAGGAATTATTATAGAAGCTCCCTGGCTTGACAGCAATACTGTGCTATGCTCACAATGTTGGTGTGGCACTAATTCATTACACTTTACAAGGTTATATTTCAGTTTACCCCACAAAAAAGTGCTCGTTCGTGTTTTGGGAAGTTCTTTTGCAGCATCTAGACATCAAAGGTAAGTCTCCGCAGCACAATTAAAGCAAAATCTTCAGCTGCTGGGAGTAGCTCCATTAAAATGCAATCAGTTCTTCTCTTGTAACTGCAAAGTAATGGCTCATTGGTGCAGACATGTGCTGTCCCACATTGAGGCAGACAGCACAGGTAGCATCAGTTTTAACCCAATTTCCTTTCAAAGGAAATAAAAATTATAAGTGCTCATTCATTCTACATTGTTTGTGCTTGTAATTAAAAGTGGGTGGAAGTTTTAACAGTATTTGCCAACAGCTCAGCAGCCTCAAAATAATTAATCTTGCTTCAGTATCTCAGTGCAGCCAAAGGTAAACTAGCCCAGAGCGAAAACCAGTCCTGCACCCAGCAAGCTCATTGGTTTGTGTGTTTTGTGAAATGGGGTGGAACTGCATAGGTCGTTCCCAAAACATGTGAAAAAGTATCAACTGATTCAATGTAAGTAAGTCACTGTGAAACAATGACCTTGCACAGGAAAATATCACTGTATGTGTCACAATTTACTGCATTTATGTTGCTCAATGAGGATAGGTCCAGCTTACGGCCGTCCCACCATTGCACATTTTAAACAACACACCCAATCTCCTTCATTAGTACCTTCCAAAACCTAGCCTCTATAACCCAACAGGTTAAGAGCAGCAGGTACATGGGATCACTACCACCTGCAAGCTCCCCCTCCAAGCCAGACACAATCCTGACTTGGAACTTTAATGCCCTTCCTATCAAAATTCCAGAATTCTCTTCCTATTAGCACAGTGGATGCACCTGCACCACAAGGATTACAACAGTTCATGAAGGCAGCTCATCACCAGCTTCTCAAGAGCACTTCGGGATAGGCATTAAATGCTGGTGCAGCCCAACAGTTCCTGCATCCCGCGAGTAAATAAAGAAAATAATCACTGGGGGCAAATCATGTTAAAAACCCTCTGGACTCTATACACCAAACAGTGTTCGCCATGAAATGTGAATGTATCTTGTAAATGTGACTTGTTAAGTATAGATGTAGTGATGCACCACAGAGAGCTGCAAACTAGATTGAAGGAAATCAAACATACTGCACTTTATGTAATATCAAATTTAAACTGTTATTTAATGTACTTTTTGAAATGTTTTGAAGAAAGTACATTTTTGTGAAGCTAGGAGCACTTTATTTTTGATCATTTGTTGTCAAGGAATAGTTGAGATCTGTAAGCTGAAACACATTTATTGTACTTCCCCAAATTCCCTAAAAAAGTAATCAGTGTGTTGGATGGATTTCTTCTTTGTAGCCAATGTCTGTATAACTGACCAGCACCAAGATTAGAGTGGTGCTGGAAAAGCACAGCAGGTCAGGCAGCAACCGAGAAGCAGGAAAATCAACGTTTCGAGCAAAAGCCCTTCATTAGGAATGAGACTGGGAGCCTCAGGGGTGGACAGATAAAAGGGAGGGGTCGGGCTAGGTAGAAGGTAGCTGAGAATGCAATAAGTGGATGGAGGTGGGGGTAAAGGTGATAGGTTGGAGAGGAGGGTGGAGCAGATAGGTAGGAGGAAGATTGACAGGTGGGACAGGTCATGAGGATGGTGCTGAGCTGGAAGGTTGGAACTGGGGTAAGGTGGGGGGAGGGGAAATGAGGAAACTGGTGAAGTCCACATTGATGCCCTGGGGTTGAAGGGTCCCGAGGAGGAAGATGAGGCGTTCAGAGAACATCTCCGGGATACCCGCACCAATCAACCCCACCACCCCATGACCAAACATTTCAACTCCCCCTCCCACTCTGCCGAGGACATGCAGGTCCTGGGCCTCCTCCATCACCACTCCCTCACCCCCAATGCCTGGAGGAAGAATGCCTCATCTTCCATCTCAGGACCCTTCAACCACACGGCATCAATGTGGACTTCACCAGTTTCCTCATTTTCCCTCCCCCCACCTTACCCCAGTTCCAACCTTCCAGCTCAGCACTATCCTCATGACCTGTCCCACCTATCAATCACAGATGCTGCCTGATTTGCTGAGTATTTCCAATATAAAGCCCACACCTTTCTATTTCCTTTATTTTTGGACTGTGGAATAATTTTAAAAAGGAAGGTACTGCTTTGAGCCAATGAGACTGTAAAAAAAAGGCTGTAACTGCAAACAATCAGGATTACAGGAACACAGTGTGAGCTGTGTACAATGTTACTTGCCCCTGGATCAGCGACAGACACCATTCAGTTATGGGTTGTGAACTAAGGACAACAATATTTTGATTAAAACCTGGCCAGGTTACCTTGGCTTGTTTGGGGTCAATACAGAAAAAAACCACCCCAATTTGCAAAGAGGAACCAGAAAATAAATCTGTGTGTCTCTCTGCCCTGTGTATTACCACGTCTCCAGTAACAACAGCTGCACAAACAGCGAGATCAACAATGTATTAAAGCTTCATAGGTCCATTCAGAAGTCTAATAACAGCAGGGAAGAAGCAGTTCTTGAATCTGTTGGTAATTGTGTTTAAGCTTTTTGTATCTTCTGCCCATTAGAAGAAGATGGAAGAGATTATGACCAGGGTGGAAGGGGTTCTTGATGATGTTGGCTGTCTTTCCGAGGCAGTGAGAAGTGTAGCTGGACTCAATAGATGGAACGATGGCTTGCGTGTTGGACTAGGCTATGTTCACTATTCTCTATAGTTTCTTACATCCTGGGCAGGGCAGTTGCCATGCCAAGCCATATTGCATCTGGATAGAATGTTTTCTATGGTTCATCTATAAAATATTGGTGAGAGACTTTATGGACATGTTGAATTTCCTTAGCTTCCTGAGTTAAGAATGAAAAGGGAATTGAAAGCAAGAGAGAGAAAACATCTCATTGAATCCTATGGTCCCAGAAGGTGCTATTGAACTGTGGTTCTCTGATGTTCTTTTCCATTCTTAATA
Source organism: Chiloscyllium plagiosum (assembly GCF_037043375.1). Taxonomy (NCBI): domain Eukaryota; kingdom Metazoa; phylum Chordata; class Chondrichthyes; order Orectolobiformes; family Hemiscylliidae; genus Chiloscyllium; species Chiloscyllium plagiosum. The sequence goes on from NW_028270175.1 coordinate 8,543,097, forward strand.
TCCATATATATCTCTGTCTTTGCCTGTACTTAAGAGGGGAAAATCAAAAAGGGTAGCATTCATAATAAACAGTTATTTTCTTGTTAAGTTCAGAAACCTGCTGAGTGTTTTCTTTTAACCTGAGCTAGTCAACCAGATAAATTGACAATTCAACTAAATATTTTTGCATTTGTGATGACTCCAGGAATAGTAAGTTTGATTTTTAGTGCACTATGCCAGTGAGCCATGAAACCAGCATTTTCTGTTTTTACTTCATATTTCCAAAACACATAGTATTTTACTTCCACAGGATGGTAAATGCAATTCTCGGTCTCAAATTCAGTGGTGTGTTCACCCATTGAGTCATATGGGACTAATCCACAGGGCAACTGTCATAAACTCATTGACCTGCTCCTATTTCTGTCTCCAAAGGTACTAAATATTTCCAGCGTTGTCCCTTGCTAATTTACATGCATGATTCACTAAGGGGGAGAAACACTGCAAAATGCTGGCATTAGCAGAGACTCTAAGTGGGAAAATAAGCCAGATTTCAGTTCTGTAACATGTGGATCTAATGATGTGGTTGCCAATATTTTGAAGTTTAATTCTGTTAAAAAATAATTTAAATATAACCTGTCTTGTTGCCAAGTGACTTTATGTGCCCATGGTTGTACCAGACACCCCACAGTCAGCAAAATAATCCCTTCAGGGCTGAGAGTTTATGATTATGGAACACATGGCTAGTAGCAGTCACACTGCACTGACATTCACATAATGTCCTCATTGCATCTTCTCTCAAGATGGCACATATCAAGCATGAGTCTCAATTCATGCATGTAACAATTTATCTGGCTCATCTGTAAATCTCAGGGCTAGGCAATACAGGAGGAAGGATGTATGCTGATGCCTCTTTGAAAGAACTGTCCAAATTTATTTCACTCCTTTACTCCTTTCCCATAGCCTGACAAATAAATTATATATTGTTGCAGGGGAAAAGGTGATTATAAATAATCAAGGATAAATTATTGCGTGCAAATGAAATTTTAATAAGGTCTCAGCTAGAGTACTATGCAAAGTGTTAAGTGGTTTTCCACAGCTGGGGTATTGTGGCGTTAGAGGGGATACACTACAGGTTAATTTGGATGCTGCCTGGTGAAAATCATTGAATTCTCCTGTTATCCTGGACAGCCTTGGTGACTCAATCAACCCCATGAAGAACAGATTATTGGACCAACCATTCATCCATTTGCTGTCTGAGGGGGTTTGCCGTGTGCAACCTGGCTGCTTCATTTGTCTGCATTGTCACAGCATTAGCACTTCAAGTGTGTTCAGATTCGATGAGAGGCTATTTCAATTAAAGTTCTTTTCCAAAAATCCCCTTCACCGTTCTGCACCTGGTGCTTTTCAATCTTGATGTTGCCCTATACATTCACATTGATTTTCCATTGTTGCTGTTTCTTCTTTGATGTTCTCTCAGATATTGGAACACCAAGCTGTACTAAAATGCACAACTTGCTAGACCTGAGGGCACCCAAGTGACAGCTTTCAGGTGTTCCTGAGCAAATTACTCTGATATGGATGAGGACAGACTGTTCTGACTTTCTCATCTCCCCTGGTAAGGGAGAAATTTCCCTGATGAGCCGGAATATAAGTAGGAACTTGCATCCTATGAGGAACTGGGGGGTTTAAGTCATGTCTTGCTGCTCTAGAACAACGATGTTTGGATCTCCTCGCAATCATGGAAGATTGGCATAATCCTAGGATTTTGTGATGTGCCTTCATCAGTCAGGGAAATGGATAGAAATATAGAAACAAAGAAAATAGGAGCAGGAATAGACCACTCAGCCCTTTAAATTACAAAGTAGGGATTAGATTTGATTCCCTACAGTATGGAAACAGGCCTTTCGGCTCAACAAGTCCACACTGACCCTCCAAAGAGTAACCCACCCAGACCTGTTCACCTACATTTACCCCTGACTAATGCACCTAACATAATGGGCAATTTAGTATGGCCAGTTCACCTGATCTGCACATCTTTGGATTGTGGGAGGAAACCAGAGCAGACACGAGGTGAATGTGCAAACTCCACACAGTCACCCAGAGGCAGGAATCAAACCCGGGTCTCTGTTGCTGTGAGGCAGCAATGCGAGCCACTATGCCACCCCCAAGGATGATGGATATCGGATCAGCTGCTCATTATTATCTCTATCCCAATTTTTATTTCAATTTCCAACAATGCATGCCTGACATCATACAGCATTCTTTCCCTATTGACAAAAGTCAAAATTATCTTTAATGTCTTCTGTTTGTTACTTGATAGGGAATCTTAAATAGTCACCAGGTTCTTCCCTTAGTTTACTAAGCTCTTTTGTACATACAACACTCCCCAAGTAACTTGCCTCATCGTGTGGCAGATGTGATTTGGCTGGTGACACATTCACTTCTCAGCCATAAGGTTGTCCCACACTAGGTCATTGGTGCAAAACTCAAAGTTGCCACCCTAGTGCAGCACTTAGTGGATGCTGCTGTGTCAGAAGTTTTGGTTGAGGGGATAAACAAAGGTTTTATCTGCCCTCTTAAGTGGGCATTAGATTAGATTACAGTGTGGAAACAGGCCCTTCGGCCCAACAAGTCCACACCGACCCGCCGAAGCGCAACCCATCCATGCCCCTACATTTACCCCTTACCTAACACTACGGGCAATTTAGCATGGCCAATTCACCTGACCTGCACATCTTTGGACTGTGGGAGGAAACCGGAGCACCCAGAGGAAACCCACGCAGACATGGGGAGAATGTGCAAACTCCACACAGTCAGTCGCCTGAGGCGGGAATTGAACCTGGGTCTCTGGCGCTGTGAGGCAGCAGAGCTAACCACTGTGCCACCGTGCCGCCCATGTAAGATCCCTTGATGCTGTTATAAAAAAGAAGACAGAAGTTAACCTCAGTGACTTGGCCAATATTTATCCCTCAATCAACATCACATAAATAGTTTTTCTAGTCATTACTACATTGCTGTTTGTGGGAGCATGCTTTGTACCAATTTTCTTCCCACATTTCCTTATTGGAAAGGATACCTTAAAAGTAACCTTGTCTGTAAAGTATGTCTGTAAAAGGCCTTATATAAACAATAAACAAGCCTGACATATAAATTGATCCAAGCAGTGAAGGCCTGTATGCCAAAATTGTCCTTTTCATTTCCAACACACAAATTCCTGATCCAAGTACAGTGTAAAAACACAACATCCCATCCAAGCATAAAATGCTTCCTTATTATATACTTGTGATCATTGGGAGATTAAAATAATCCACCGCCCTGTCATGTTTAACCTGGAGACAGCAGTTTCATTTTAGAAGTTGAACCAGTTTTGTAAAGAACTGCTTGTGTACACTGTTGTCAGTTTAGAGTTGTTGAATGATTGATTTGATGGTGCAAAGACACAACCTTTAGTTATTTTTATCTGTAGTTTATAATTAGCAAAATTCTCATTCAACCACTACATTCCTGCCAAAATAGTTTGGGCTTTATCAGTATTCAACTATATTATTTTGTTAAGTGTGTGCCTGAAGATAGCTCAAGGCTGAAAGCTTGCATCATTGTTAAAGGCATCTAAGGTGAGAGTGCACTTAAGTACAGTGACGGTTGTGGGTAGTGACTGCCTTTGAGATTGTGTTTATTTGGTCTTAATAGATAGGTTACACCTTAATGCAGATTCAGACCTGAATATTTGTGTATTGTATTGCTGCATCTATCATGTGCAGGTCAGTACAGACAAGTTATTGTATAGGCAGTCATTGTGGCAGGATTGTTGTTGTATTCAGTAAACAATTCTCAGATTTGGCACTCTGTTACAAATTCCTTTAAAAAAATAAGGAGAAGAAGTGCGACACAGTGGTTTGAGTCACAAAGTAATGGTGGGAGTTGTACTGAGCTAAATGATCCCAGAAATAATACTAATTTGCCTTATTGTAATGAATTAGTACTACAATAGTCCCCATTTAATAAAAATGCAGAAGGACTCTTTACAGTGACTTTAAATGGGCTACATGCACAACAATTAGATTAGATTAGATTCCCTACAGTGTGGAAACAGGCCCTTCGGCCCAACAAGTCCACACCAACCCTCCGAAGAGCAACCCACCCAGACCCATTCCCCTACATTTACCCCTTCAATGCACCTAATACTACAGGCAATTTAGCATAGCCAATTCACCTGGCCTGCACATCTTTGGATTGTGGGAGGAAACCCACGCAGACACGGGGAGAACGTGCAAACTCCACACAGACAGGCGGGAACCGAACCCAAGACCCTGGTGCTGTGAGGCAGCAGTGCTAACCACTGAGCCACCATGCCACCATTTTTTTAGTAATTTACTCTTAACCCTATGTGATATTACCTTTTGTGTGACACCTTATTAAATACCGTCTGAAGTCCAGAATTGCGATAGGCTTAGGATATACAGGATCTCCATTATCCACTTTGCTTATTACATGATTAGAACGATGGGATGCATTGCTGCAAAATTAGTACACGACTTTTATCCTCCATGGGGAGGTGAACTCTCAACTTTAGCTGTACTGTGACCAAATGGTAGGGTGAGGGAAGAGGGGGATTAGAGGTCAGCTTCCCCAGAGGAATGAGGGTGGAATTGGGATTTTCCCCACAGATTTCTAAAGAGGAGAAGAACTTGCGTTTACATACTAAAGGACTTGAACATTATTTCAAAGAACATTATTTCTTTAGTTTCTGTAACATAGAAAACCATCAAAACCTCTCCTCACAGCATTGTAAGGGTATTTTTAAAAACCCACACTGAATTAAAGGAGGAGATATGAGGACACATAGTCATACCTTAGGAAGGTCTTGTGAGAGATTGTAGTATCGCAGCCTCTGGACTAGAAACTCCAGGTTCAAGTCTCACAAAAGGACTTGGTGGCTATGAAAAGTGCAGTTGTAATATTTGTTTCAATGATTGTTAACCTGTAAATCCTTCCATACATAAGTACACCAAATAGCAGGCGGTCAGAGCAGGAACGTTTCCTGGTCAGTCAGCCTGCAGAGGGCACTGGAGGCAACCACTCCATTACTTTGCCTGCATGCCTAGACCATTCAGATGGAGGTCAATGGCTTAGCCCTTGGAAATGAGGACAGGAGAAAAGAAAGACTGATTAAAAATTAGGTCACTGCGGTGGTTTTGAAGCAAGGTCCTAAAAGTTAGAGTTGGGAGAGGGAAATGGCGAGTTCCTCAGGAGGGGCAACCAGAATGCATGGTCTACAGGGCAGAGATCAAGCTTAGTTTGGGCAATGGGAAAAACAGTTGTGGACAGTTGGGGTAACTGTTGCACGCATTTTGTTCTCCCCCCGCCAGCAGGTACACAACAAAATCGGAAACATTTACTTTTCACTGCATCTGTGGCTATTCACTTTGTTGTTGGGTTTCTGGTGGCAATTCAATGGATTCCACTTCCATTTTGATGGAGAATACTTATAATGTGGGAACGTATACAATGTGGGGGCTGGAAGACCTCATTAGACTCAAATCATAGGTTTGAGAGATTTCTGCAGCATTAGAGATACCTGCACAATTTCCCACATTGTCGGGTAGATATCAGTGTTGTAACATACTGGAACAGCTTAGTTGGAGTGTGACAAGTTTTGGAGCACATCCTCAGTACTACTGCTAGAATGTTGTCAGGACCCATAGTCTTTGCACTCTCCATGCCTCCAACTGTTTCTTGAAAATCATGTGGATTGAATCAAATTGGCTGGGGACCACTGGAGGAAGTTGAGATAGATCATCTACTCGGCACCTCTGGCTGAAGATTGCTGCAAATGCTTCAGCCTTCTCTTTTGCACTGATGAGTTGGGCTTTTCCATCATTGATATTTGTGGAACCTCCTCCTCCAGTGATTTGTTTAATTGTCGACCACTACTGAGTGTTATTGGCAAGCTCAGCATTTATTGACTGTCCCTAATTGACATTAAAAAAATTGTGGTACACTCTATTTCATTGAATGAATGTGTGCAGTTTGTTTCATTCTTGAACCATTGCAGTTCTGACATTAAAGCAATATTTGACTGAACTTGGCATCAAAGAGCCCTAGCATAGCTGAAGTCAATGGAATTGGGAGGAAAATACCACACTGGTTGGAGTCATACTACTGCTAGTCAATCATCTCAGTCCCTGGATATCACTGCAAGAATCCCTCTAAACCATACCATCCTGACTTAGAACTATGTCTGTTGTCACTGGGTCAAAGTCCCAGAAGCCCCTTCCTAGCAGAGCTGTGAATGTACCTATACCCCATGGACTGGAGTCGTTCAAGAGAGTGATTTTTCACCAAGCTCTCACAAAGGGCATTATGGTGCAACAATAAGTGCTAGTCTAGCCAGTGGCACCCCGTTCCCATGAAAAAATAAAAAGACCACATGATGCAGGTACTCCCACAAAACCTCAAGGGAGAAAATTCCAAGATTTTGACTCAAGAGACATAAAGGTACAATAATAATTTCCAAATGAGATTGGTCTGGAACTTCAAGGGCAACTGGAGATGCTGCAGTTCCGATGCATTTGCTGCCCTTATCCTTTGATGTGGCAGAGGTTTGGGAGATGCAGTGAAAGAAATTTTGGTAAGTTGTTCTGATGAGTCTTGTAGATAATACACACTGAGGTTACATAGCACCAGTGATAGAAATATGGTGCTAAACAATTCTTCAGGTCCACGGGTTTCCAGAACAGAAAAAGGCAATTTGATCATCATGTCTTTCCTAGAACCAGTCAAGTCAAATACTATTACCTTTCACTCCATGGCTTGTAGCCTTCTCTGCATCGAGACTTATTTTCTCTTCCTTTAAAAGGCACTTTGATCTCTAAAACAATTGTTTCCTGTAACAAAACTCAAACAATTCTCTGCCTAAAGAAAGTTTGTCCAACCTTTCTTATCACAGTCTTACTGGCAATTTTAAATTGTTAGCTTCTCATCACTGTATTCTTAAAAGGAGGAAGTTAAATTTTTCTATTCACCTCATCATAGTTATAAAAATCTCCATTAAATTCCTTCTTAACCTTATCTGTTCTGATGGAAACAGTCTTGATTTTCAAATCTTTTCTTAGGATAAGCATTTTATTCAAGTGTATATTTTTATGTTATCAGCTTTATTTTTATCAGAACTGTTTAAGTATCCAATAGGACTAATGAACCATATTAAAATCTTCCAGATCCTGCACTATAATACGATCATGTACTGATAAATAAGTACCCAGTGCACAATTTTCATGATTTATAGCACAATCAGTTACATGCTCCATTATACATTCTGATTAAACAGAATGCAGCAAATTACAATTGGAAATAAATTTAAAAATAAATCCAAAGACTAATATTGCCTGTTTTAATGAGCTTTTACCAACTAAACAGCATCTGCCTCTAGGCACCCTTTGCACCCTGTAGCAAGTGATGTTCTTGCACGAAGAAGCTTTTGTTTTCATGATCATATATTGTCTAATGAGTTAAAAATATCAGACCTGTGTAGCGATGTGCGAAAAGTATGTTAAGGAAATATTAGTGAAAGTAACTATGTTTGAAATTGTTTTTCCTCACATTTTTAGCACATGAAATGAAGTGCCATTATGTTAATAAAGGTTTCTCTGTCTCCATCTTTCCTATGGGAGCAGCACTGTCTGCAGGTTGCAAAAGGTGCCTAAAGGCAAAAAAGTCTCTGTGGCAGCGAGAAAAGCTCATTGTAAGCCTATATCTCCCAAATGAATAGTATTTAACAGAGATTGCTGTTGGCTTAACTGGCTAACTTAATGTTATAAAGACATTATGGAAAGTAAAGTTGTGATCTCGTCGTATTAAAACATTGAAGTACAGTGCGTGTTTATGCTAAATTGAGTCTTTTCAGGTATTAACCATGGCTGTGATTATTACTTAACTGTGCAAACATTGGGTGAGTGTTTTGTAAGTGAGTTTTGATGTCTTGGAAGATCTACAATTGCCTATAATGGGGGTTACTATGTGATAGCATGTTTTCTGTGCAACTATTTGAGTATAACAACTTATTATAAGAGATTTTAATTTTAAGCATATATTTTATGCCATAGTGTAGTCGTTTTGTTATCAGATCAAATTTGTAAGTTAATGAAGTAACCATGAATACATTAAAATTTGAGACAGGTCACTCAGGAATGATGCTGAAAATGTGTTGCTGGAAAAGCGCAGCAGGTTAGGCAGCAACCAAGGAGCAGGAGAATTGACGTTTCGGGCATGAGCCCTTCTTCAGATTCCTCATGCCCGAATGAGGAATCTGAAGAAGGGCTCATGCCCGAAACGTCGATTCTCCTGCTCCTTGGATGCTGCCTGACCTGCTGCGCTTTTCCAGCACCACATATTCAGTTCAGATCTCCAGCATGTGCAGTCCTCACTTTCTCCATTCAGGAATGATGACAGGAAGTATCTCTTCACACAAAACATGGTGGAAATCTATAAAGCAAAGATTGTTGAGTCTGGATCAATTCAAAATTTCAAAATTGAGTTTGGTAGATTTTAGTAAAGAAAAATGGAACTGAGGTACATAAATGGAGTTAAGATACAGATCAGCAATGAACCTAAAGAAATATCAGAAGATCCTGAACTTGAATGACCTCTTCCTGTTCCTATTTTCAATCATTGGTAGCAGATCCTTAAGGTGATCTTATACTCTGGAACTGTCTTCCTAAGCAATTCAATCTTGCTGCTTTGACCCTTATATTTGAAAGGTTACAAACATGTAAACATACATTTGAATATACAAATTAGGAGCAGGAGTAGGCCACTCATCCTTTCCAGCCTGCTCCATAATTCAATAATATCATGGCTGATCTGTTCACTTCACATCTCACGTGCCCCTACTAAACTTTCACCACCTTCCATATCAAGAATCTATCTGTCTTTGCCTTAAAAATATTCAAAAGCTCTGCTTACATTGCCTTTTGTGGAAGAGAATTCCAAAGACTCTCAACCCTCTGAGAGAGAAAAAATGACACCTTGTCTCTGTTTTAATTTAGTGACCCCTTATTTTTAAGCAGTGATCTCTAGTTCTGGATCATCTCACAAGAGGAAACATCCTTCCTACATCCAGCCTGGCAAGCCTCCTCAGGATCTTGTGTGCTTCAATCATAGAGTCATAGAGTCATAGAGATCCACAGCATGGAAACAGGCCCTTTGGCCTAATATGCCCATGCTGTCCAGTTTTCACAACTAACCTTGTCATCTCTTGCTCTTCTAACTTTAGCAGATACAAGCTGAGCCTGTCCAACCTTTCCTTGTAAGACAATCTGTCCATTCTATGTATTAGGAGAAAGTGAGGTCTGCAAATGCATTCTATGTATTAGCCTGGTAAACCTGTGAACTTCCAACTCATTTATATCCTTCCATAGATAAGGAGACCAAATCTATACCCATTACTCTGAATGTGGTCTCATCAATGACCTATATAATTGAAGCATAGCTCCCAAATTTGTCTCCAAATTCCCTCACAGTAAACAATAACAATCTACAGTATTAGCTTTCCTAATTACCTGCTGTACCTACATACTTATCTTTTGCAATTCGTGCACTACGACATCATGATTACTCTGCAGATCTCCATTCAGGTTCCTCAAATCCTGACTTCAAGCCTAACTATTCCACTAAGACATTAAGGATGTTACATAAATACAAGCTTTTGCTGTTGTTTTGAAAAAATGCCCACTTGGGGAAAGCACTGAAGGACTGTTAGGACCCCATTAGGACTCAATGCCTTGTGGACAGGGAAAGAAATTGAAACAAAACAACACAGGTTGTTTTTGTTTCATTTTAATTTTCCAAATGGACAGTTGCAAATATAACCTGTTATTGTCATTTCCATAGATTGTGCTCTGGGCCATACTGCTCTAGTGGTCCCATGACATCAAGGCTAAGCTGAAAGCAATGAATATGCTTGGTCATGGCACTCCTGAGTATTCACAATTGCTATCATAAACTGTCAGAAACATTTTCTTGGATACTTGTATGAAGATTTCCTTTGTGCACTGTGCAGCAAAATCATAAGCAGGTTCTTCATAAAAGCATTTATGATTTGATACACATATTGCAGAGAGCACAATCTTCCACAATAGTCTTTCATTTTATTGGCACAGATTTTGGCAAGCTTAGGTTCCTCATGAAACCAAAACAGAAGTTGCTGGAAAAGCTCAGCAGGTCTGGCAGCATCTGTGAAGAGAAATCAGAGTTAATGTTTCAGGTCTGATGACCCCTCCTCAGATTGGTTCTGAGGAAGGGTCACCAGACCTGAAATGTTAACTCTGATTTCTCTTCACAGATGCTGCCAGACCTGCTGAGCTTTTCCAGCAACTTCTATTTTTGTTTCTGATTTACAGCATCAGCTGTTCTTTTGGTTTTTATTTAGGTTCCACATGGATTGGTTGGATTGTTGAATGAAATTGACATTCCTTTTTTAAATAGCATTGTTGTGATATATTTTATGTTGAGTATATTAACAAGACATTATTTTATTAAATCAACCACGAGACACAGCAGAATCTTGAACCACTTACGAGGAAGGTGTAGGTGAGGTGATTTTTCCAAATGATGTTTATTTTTGTATTTTTTTCTCTGAGATGGGCAGCAAGGACCCACCTACCCATTACACCGACTGGGTCCTCCTGCAGCCACAAGTCTCTTCATTGGATGTCAACCTGTTATACAGAACATTCAACCATGAAACTCAGAGCCAGTGTCAGAAATATTGCCATAGAACCAGTTGTCACATTATCCCTAGGTAAGTGCATCACATCCAACAAATATCTATTCCCTCAACCATGATGTTCAGGAACAGCAGTGTGTAGTATCGACAAGATGTATTGCAAAAATTCATCAATATCATTGTGAAGGGTTCTGAAGAACAGTCACTGGATTTGAAATGTTTTCTCTCTACAAATGCTGGCAGATCTGCTGAGGTTCTCCTGTAATTTCTGTTATCAATACTTACAAATTGCCTCCAAACCATTCATCATCCAAATTTGGAAATGCATTACCGTTCCTTAAGCTATGCTGGATCAAAGTCCTGGAACTCCCTCCCTAACAGTATTGTGGATGTAGCTACACCATTGGACTGCAACACTTCAAGAAGGCAGCTCACTACACCTTCTACAGAGCACCTACGGATGCTGGCCTGGTCAGTGATGTTTACATCCCACGAACAGATTTTAAAGAGCACTCTGTTGGATAGAGTGTATAAAGTACCCTTCCTCCCTCTTACTCGCTCTACCACCCTCCATCCCTTCCTTTCACTCTCCCTCCCTCTCACTCTCCCACCAACACCTTTCCCCGAGTATTTATTGATCATATTATAGGTTTCAAATAATTGCTTAGTAGTACAGAACTTAAACATTGCTAAAGAAGAAAGGCATGAAGTTGAAGCTCATCAGGATTGAAATGCAAGAAATTTAACTTTGGGAAAGAAACAATCTTTCTAAAAGGTAATTTCCCTGCATTTGAATGCTGATCAGTGTAAGACCAATATCATTGGCTTCACTTCTCTTTTTAGCAATAATCATAGGTTCAATTTGCCAGAACGGTCTGAACTGGGATGTACGTTTTGGCCAGGAGTGTTCACATGTCTGAGCAGTCTGATTCAACACCTGCAAAACTTTGAGCCCATGGAGCTGGAAATCCCACAAGATAGTTGGATCTGGAATGCAAGACTGGCTTCCTATTCTTTCATTCTCTGCAACTACTCTGCCTCCATCATTAAGATGTTGTGACTCAAAGCCTTACACAACTTCATGGAGAATTTGCCAGTGTTTGAACAATGGATAACCATATAACATAGGCTGTTATTGCCTGCTGGCACTGTGCAGACACATAGTAAGAGATATTTTTATTTAGATTATTTTTTCTATTTTATACTGAATACTTAAGTATCTATACCTTGGTGTGGATGTAGGTTTGCTCACTGAGCTGCAAGGTTCATTTTCAGACGTTTCATCACCATACTAGGTAACATCTTCAGTGACCCTCCGGACAAAGCATTGCTGGTGTTTCCTGCTTTGTATTTATATGTTTGGGTTTCCTTGGATTGGCGATATCATTTCCTGTGGTGATGTCATTTCCTGTTCTTTTTCTCAGGGGGTGGTAGATAGGATCCAAGTCAATATGTTTATTGATAGAGTTATTCTAGAATGGAATGCCATGCTTCTAGGTATTCTCATGCATGCAGCAAGCAAACCTACATCCAGAATCTCAACCTGAGCTACAAATCTTCTTAAACCTCACTAATACCTTGGCATCTTGTACCTAAGATGGTGCCATAAATAGTGACTTGTAAACTCCTCACTGTACTCATTCAAGTACGTGACAATAAAGCTAATTTAATTCATTCAATTCAATTCAATCACCTATTGAATGAATTGAAGTCCCTGTTGTATATTTGGGAGATATGACAGCTCCCATGGCTTTATTTGAGAAAGATTTGCCATCAGCCTGGTTTACATTTGCACTTCATTCAGCGCTATAATAAAGAAATCATCTGGTGATCATTTACTGTTGCTACAGGACCTTGGTATGAGCCAATTGATTTTACCATTTTGTGACTGTCTCTGCAAGTTAAAGACTGTCTCTGGCTTATTGGGCCTTGAAACATTGTGACAATGTCATTGGTGACACATCAAAAGCACTTAGGCACGACCTCAAATTGTGAAAGATGCTAACGAAACATGATTCTGAATATCTTTATAGAAGTATATGTTATTTTTAGACATATTCATGATTTAATATTTTTATTCACTTTTATTGCTCGTCCCTAGTTGCCCTTGAGATGGTGATAGTGAGCTGCCTTCTTGATCTGCTGCAGTCCATGTGATGTAGGTTGACCCACAATGCTATCAGGGAGGGAATTCCAGGATTTTGACCCAACAAGACTGAAAGAATGACAATATATTTCCAAGTCTGGGTGGTGAGTGGCTGAAAGGTGAATTTGAGGTGGTGGTGGTGTTTCCATGTATCTGCTGGCTTTGTGCTTCTAGATGGAATTGGCCTTGGGTTTGGAAGCTACTGTCTAAGGATCTTTGGTGAACTTCTGCAGTGAATTCCTGTGCACAATGTTTGAGGTTTTTTGACGCAATGGATTTACAGCTCAAATCAAAACGTGATGGCCAAGGAAGGCAAATATCTGCTAATCTTTCCGGTACATGCCAATGGCCAGCATTAAGAGTGGGAGAGATTCCTGGACAACCAATGTGATGGAAAGTTGGAGTCTCTACCATCACTGTCCATTGCTCCAGGCTACAACATGCAAGTAAAAGTACATATTGCTACAGCAACTCAGACTCCGTGAGTGAACTGTGACATTCTACCACCATCCAGCATTTAGATCTCAGTTGGTGATTTATGCATTGTTTAACCTAGTATGAGCAGCATTTAACTCCCAGTTCAGTGACTTATTCAAAATACAACTGAGTGTGTAGAACATTTAGATTCTAGCCTAGTCATTTACATCCAGATTAACCCCAGTGCGTGTAGCAGTCAGTTTAAGCCCAGTCAATGTCATGTCCAGTTTAACCCATTTATGTGGCATTCATCACTCCCCCAGTTTAACCCCAGTGTATTCAGTGTTTAGTTTAGTTCCATTCATGCAGTATTTATCTTGCTTTCAGTGTACCCCAGTCCTCATGCACTCCTATAGCCCCCTCACCTCAGATCTCCATTTCTTCCTGAAACCATCTTCTCAGCAACCTGCCCCAGATCCCTGATTGCGGCCCTCGCTCCTTCTACCTTGCCCCTATCATCAGTTTCCTAATCCAGCCTCCTCCATGTTCCCCCTTGTCCCCTCGCTCCCTCTTTACTATCACCCTCTCCCTACCCCTTCTCTCTACCTTTGCAGCCCCCTAACACTCATTCCCACTCTGCCTCTCACCCCCTCCACTTCTATCTCACTCCTTTCCTCCCCCATTGCTTCTCCCGCTCCCCATCCCTCTCACATCTCTCCATCTCTCTCTCTCTCTCCCCCTTACCCTCCCCTTTCCTTTCCCTCTTCCTCCCTCTCCCCCTCCCCGTCTCTCACTCTCTCTCCCTTCCTCCATCCCACACTGTCTATCTCTCCCTTTCCCCCTCTGTCACCCTCACACTCTCCCTCTCCGCCTCCTCTCCCACCCTAACCCTCTCCTTCCCTCGCCCCCCCCCATCTCCCACCCTCACAGTCTCCCTCCCTCGCCCCACTCTCCCACCTTCACAGTCTCCCTCCCTCGCTCCACTCTCTGACCCTCACAGTCTCCCTCCCTCGCCCCACTCTCCCACCTTCACAGTCTCCCTCCCTCGCCCCCTCTCCCACTCTCCCTCCCTTGCCTCCTCTCCGTCCCTCACACTCTCCTTCCCTTGCCCCCTCTCCCACCCATACACTCTCCTTCCCTCGCCCCCTCTCCCACCCACACACTCTCCCTCCCTCTCTTACACTCATCATCTCCCTCCATCACACTCTCTCTCTCCTGCTCTCACTCCCTTTCACACTCTCTCCCTCTCTCCATATCCTCTTTCCCACGCTATCTCTTTCTATCTGCTTCCACCACTCTCCCTTCCCCGCCCTTCTCTCTCACCCTCCTACCTCTCTCCCTCTGCTCCACCTCCCTCTCTCCTCCCAATCCACTCCTTCTTTCCCTCCATCCCTCCCAATTCAACCGCCTTCCCCAACCCCACCTCACTCTTATTCCCCACCTCATTCCACCTCTCCTACCTCTCCCAACCTCCCCATCCCACCTGTCTCCTTCCCCCTCCCAGATCTGCCCCTCTCCATCTCTCCTTTCCCCCCATCTCTCTCCCCCACCTCTCTTCCTCTCCCATCACTCCCCCGGCTCTCTTCCTCCCCCATCACTCCCCTGCCTCTCTCCCCCCATCACTCCCCCACCTCTCTCCCCCCATCACTCCCCCACCTCTCTCCCTCCCCCATTTCTCTCCCATCTCTCTCCCTCTCCCATTTCTCTCCCCCCTCCCATTTCTCTCCCCATCTCTCTCCCTCCCCCATCTCTCTTCCCCAACTCTCTCCCTCCCCCTCCTCTCTCCCTCCCCATCTCTCTCCCTCTCACCTCTCTATCCCCCACCCACCTCTCTCTCCCCCACCCACCTCTCTCTCCCCATCTCTCTCTCTCCCTCCTCCCCCCACCTCTCTCCCCCCTCACCTCTCTCCCACCAACTCTCCCCCTCCCAAACTCTCCCCACCTCTCTCCCTCCCCAATTTTCCCCCCCACCTCTCTCCCTCCCCAACTTCCCCCTCACCTCTCTCCCTCCCCATTGCTCTTCCCCATCTCTCTCCGCCCCCACCTCTCTCCCCTCCCCTCCCCTCACTCCCCCTCCCCCCACATGCATCCCCCTTCTCCCCACCTGCCTCCCCCTTTTCCCCACCTGCCTCCCCTTCTCCCCACGCCTCCCCCTTCTCCCCCTTCTCCCCACCTGCCTCCCCCTCCCAGCCTCTCTTTCTTCCACTTAACCTCTCCCTCCTCCCTCCCACCTCCCAACCTCTTTCCCTCCCCCTCCCAATTTCTCTTCCTCCCCCTCCCTTTCCCCCTCCCAATTTCTCTCCCTCCCCCTCCCAATTTCTCTCCCTCACCCCCCTCCCAATTTCTCTCCCTCCCCCTCCCAATTTCCCTCCCTCCCAATTTCCCTCCCTCCCCCTCCCAATTTCCCTCCCTCCCAATTTCTCCCCCTCCCCCTCCCCCTCCCACTCCCTCCTAATTTCTCCCCCTCCCCCTCCCCCTCCCCCTCCCAATTTCCCCCTCCCCCTCCCAATTTCCCCCCCTCCCCCTCCCCCTCCCAATTTCCCTCCCTCCCCCTCTCAATTTCTCTCCCTCCCCCTCCCAATTTCTCTCCCTCCCCCTCCCCCTCCCACTCCCAATTTCTCCCCCTCCCCCTCCCAATTTCTCCCCCTCCCCCTCCCAATTTCTCCCCCTCCCCCTCCCAATTTATCTCCCTCCCCCTCCCAATTTATCTCCCTCCCCCTCCCCCTCCCAATTTCTCTCCCTCCCCCTCCCCCTCCCCCTCCCCCTCCCCCTCCCCCTCCCAATTTCTCTCCCTCCCCCTCCCCCTCCCAATTTCTCTCCCTCCCCCTCCCCCTCCCAATTTCTCTCCCTCCCCCTCCCCCTCCCAATTTCTCTCCCTCCCCCTCCCAATTTCTCCCCCTCCCCCTCCCAATTTCTCCCCCTCCCCCTCCCAATTTCTCCCCCTCCCCCTCCCAATCCCAATCCCAATCCCAATTTCTCTCCCTCCCCCTCCCCCTCCCCCTCCCAATTTCTCTCCCTCCCCCTCCCAATTTCTCTCCCTCCCCCTCCCAATTTCTCTCCCTCCCCCTCCCAATTTCTCTCCCTTCCTCCTTCCTTCCCCTCTCTTATGGAAGCAAAGCAAGGGAGCAGAAAGGAAGGAGGAGGTGAGAGAGAGGAAGCGAGTTTGCTGGAGGGAGAGAGGGGATGCTGGGGAGAAAAATATATCAGCCATAATTGAATGTCAGAGATGACTTGATGGACCAAATGGTGTATTCTGCTCCAGTATTTTATTGCTTTATGGAAGGAAAGTGAGGGAGGGACAAGGAAGGAAGGAAGGAGAGGGCAAGAGAGATATACTTCTCAATTTCATTCTCTCCCCCAACTCCAGCCTGTCCTTTCTGTGTTAGTGTATCTGTACTTATGCGTGTGTGTGTGTCTCTCTCTCAAATTCACTACCCCAGTCTTTGTATTAGTTTATCTGTGTATATGTGTGTCTCTCTAATTCCCCCCCAGTCTGAACTTTCTCTCTATTAGTTTATCTGTGTATATGTCTCCTTCTCTCTCTAGTTACCTTGACCCACCTTCCCTTTTTTTTTATTAGTTTATCTGTGTATGTATTTCTCTCTCTAATTCACCCCCTTCAGCCTGTCCTTTCTCTGTGATAGTTTATGTGTGTATCTGTCTGTCTCTGATTCCCGCCAGCCTGTCCATTCTCTGATAGTTCATCTGCGTGTGTGTCTCTCTCTCTCTCTCAGATTCCCCCCTTCAGTCTGTCTTTTCTCTGTGATAGTTTATCCGTGTGTGTGTGTCTGGTTCCCCCTTCCAGCCTGTCCTTTCTCTGTGATAGATTATCTGTGTGTGTGTGTGTCTGGTTTCCCACCTCCAGCCTGTCCTTTCTCTATGATAGTGTGTGTGTGTGTGTCTGTCTCTGGTTCCCCCCTCCAGCCTGTCCTTTCTCTGTAATAGTTTATCTGACCCAGAATCCCTTTCTCTTTGGGCGGCACAGTGGCACAGTGGTTAGCACTGCTGCCTCACAGCACCAGAGACCCGGGTTCAATTCCCACCTCAGGTGACTGACTGTGTGGAGTTTGCACGTTCTCCCCGTGTCTGCGTGGGTTTCCTCCGGGTGCTCCGGTTTCCTCCCACAGTCCAAAGATGTGCAGGTCAGGTGAATTGGCCATGCTAAATTGCCTGTGTTAAATTGCCCATAGTGTTAGGTAAGGGGTAAATGTAGGGGTATGGGTGGGTTGCGCCTCGGCGGGTCGGTGTGGACTTGTTGGGCCGAAGGGCCTGTTTGCACACTGTAATCTAATCTAATCTAATCTATGATAGTTTATCTGTGTGTGTGTATATATGTGTCTAGTTCTCCCTCTAGCCTGTCTTTCTCTGTGATAGTGTGTGTGTCTGTCTCTGGTTCCCCCCTCCAGCCTGTCCTTTCTCTGTAATAGTTTATCTGTGTGTGTGTCTCTCTCTCTCTCTCTCTGTGGTTACCCCCTCCAGCCTGTCCTTTCTGTGTGTGTGTGTGTCTCTCTCTCTCTGGTTTTCTGTCTGTCCTTTCTCTGTGTGTGTCTCTCTCTCTCTGGTTTTGTGTCTCTCTGTCTCTGGGTATGTGCCTGTCCTTTCTCTGTGTGTGTCTCTCTCTCTGGTTTTGTGTCTCTCTGTCTCTGGGTATGTGCCTGTCCTTTCTCTGTGTGTGTCTCTCTCTCTCTGGTTTTGTGTCTCTCTGTCTCTGGATATGTGCCTGTCCTTTCTGTGTGTGTGTGTGTGTGTCTGTCTCTCTCTCTCTCTCTGGTTTTCTGTCTGTCTCTGGGTATGTGCCTGTCGTGTCTGTGTCTCTGTCTCTGGGTATGTGCCTGTCCTTTCTCTCTGTGTGTGTGTGTCTCTGTCTCTTGGTATGTGCCTGTCCTTTCTGTGTGTCTGTGTCTCTGTCTCTGGGTATGTGCCTGTCCTTTCTCTGTCTGTGTGTGTGTGTGTGTGTGTGTCTGTCTCTGGGTATGTGCCTGTCGTGTCTCTGTCTCTGTCTCTAGGTATGTGCCTGGTCTCTGTCTCTGTCTCTAGGTATGTGCCTGGTGTCTCTGTCTCTGTCTCTGTCTCTGTCTCTGTCTCTGTCTCTGGGTATGTGCCTGTCCTTTCTCTGAAACATTGTTTCTGGAGACTGAGCTTTTAAATCAATTCAGTCCTCTTTCTCCTTGCGGCTGATTGGCTGTGCGGGCTGCGGGCTGTGGGCTCGCCCAATGAGAGCGGCGGTTATTGGCGGGTGCGCGGTGTCCTGTGGTTACCCCGGGCTCCCTCCTCCCTCCCTCTCTCAGGGAAATCTCTTGTGTCTCCAGCAGCAAGGAAAAGACACTCTCCCAACAACAACAACAACAACAACAACAAAAAAGACATCGTCCTCAGCTACAAACAAAAACACGGAGTCGCGGGGTGGGGAAGGAAGCAGAAAGAAAAATCCCACACACACACACACACGAGAGAAAGAATTACCTGGGGACAAAAACAGAGGAGAAAATTCAGATGCAATCTCCAGCAACTCTTCTTTCTCTTTCCCTTGTGAAGCTCCAAGCAACCAAGGCATTCATGCGGTAGAGGGACGGAAGGTAAGGAATGGGTTCAAAGGCTGGACGTTTTCTTTTGGGAGGGTGTATGTGTGTTAATGTGGCTGGGACTGGCACTCAGCAACTCATCCAGTTCTTTCCTGACACCCCCCCCCCCCCAACACACACAGACACACGCACCCAGCCCCCCCAACACACACACACCCTTTTATCTTTATTCAGTAGTTATACCTTAAACCCTCCACATCCCTCTTCCATCTCTTCCCCCCCCTCCTATTTTAACATTTGAGTCTGTACTAGGCAAGTGTGGCCATTGTGTGCGTTGTTGAATCCAGAGTGACACTTGTAGAGATTGTGAATGTTATTGTCTGTTTTATTGTGGCTCCTGCACTAACATTTATTTGTCTTTTTTCAACTATCTGAGGACACTCACCAATGATGTTGTTTCTCTTTCCCCACCACATCTCCCTCCCCTCTGTCCTGTTTGAAATCTATACGAATGTGATAAAGTTGGGTTAGAAGTCTAGTGAAAAATATGAGAGGATTAGGTCCAGTGTTATCTTGATGGAGTAGGCCTTAAAGGGGTTGTCTAACCCACCTTATTCAGGCTGAACCAAAATTAAAGAGTGTGATGTTTGTGTATGTTTGTGTTTAACATGTTGGTGTAATCAGTGTTCATTCTCATATTTGCAATGAATGATAGTTTAAAGAAAACCTTACCAACATTGTGGAGGTTTTGGACTAAAATTCCCAGAAGGTTAAAGAAATTAGTTAAGAATGTTATTTGTTTAACTTCTTGGTTAGGGACTGCAATTTCTCAACCCGTTATAGATCTTTAATTTAAAGAAAATGAACCATGAATGTTTTTGTGCATTTTTGTTACAGGAGTGGCTTTAATGAGTTTTATTTGTAGGTTCAGCCTTTGTTTAGTTATGAATTTTTAAAAAGTAAAGTGGCTGTGATATATATTACAGTGTGGATGGCAAAGGTCGTTATTAGTTGAGATATGGGTGTGGAATGTGTATATTTTACTTTGGTTATTGAACACTTGGATTGTTGAATGTAAATAATTCTTGTTTACTAAGATGGTGTGATTCCAGTGCATACAAATATTTGCTCACTTTGAAATAGTCTGTGTTCAGATATACAAAATGAGGGCAATAAAATATGTAAGGATTGAGAACCATGTACGGTAAAGTTTTGTTTTCTTTTCTTTCAAGTGGTGAAAGTCAAGTAGTAAATTTGTAGAACAGACATAACTCCTACTTTCAGAATAAACAGGAATTCCCGTGGTGCCAATGACAAAGTGCTGTGACTAATGCATGAAGAGCTGATACTAAAATTGAATGGTATCTATATGTAAACAGAGGCTTTACACGTTTCAAGATGTGTGCAACAATAACTGTGAAACTGAGTGCTAGTGTGTTGCCAGGATTGTAATATAATCAAGAGGTTCAGATTTCATAAACTGAGAGCGTGTTTGTGAGCATCAACTGACTCGAGCCCCCAAGATTGGGTTACAGCCTGTAACTTACTCCAACGCAGCTGTTATGTTATGGAAGTGACTATGTTTTTTTGTACTTGTGGTTACTGTGCTGTGGTGTCTATTGTCTGTTGCAGTTCTTTTTGAAGAATGGGATGAGGGGTTACAACAGCTGTTATGGTGAAAGATCTAATGTATATATCCTGTGACGGGGGCTTGTCAAGCATGAGAACTTTCTGTTGGGCAGCTATATATCACTCAGTAGTAACCATTAGGTAAAACATGTTGAGGGGTTGCGTAACTCGAGTAACTTCCCTTTACCTGCCTATTTTCTCTTTTCTTTCTCTCCTGAAAGCATTGACTGCTTGAAGTCCTTACTGGCATCAGTTGCCCGCAAGTACCTCATTCAAACAGTAATTATTTATCTGTAAGCCTTGGGTGGTGAGTGCTGGCAAGTTATTTGAATCTGGTGTTGGGGCATCGCAGCTGAATCTGATGTCAGCAGGTGTATAGTTTCCAGCTGGGGCCATTGGATAAAAAATTGGGGTTGGGGATCTTGATTGTTTATTTTTTTTCCCCTGTGTTCTCTGATCTGAATTCAGTTTGGTGGTCTGACATGACTGTGATTGAATTCAGCTAATAGAGCACACAGTGAGGATTGAACCCTAGATTTCTGTTTGCTTCTTAAGCTAACTGTATACATTTGCTAAAACATTTGAGGAAATTCCTCCCCTTATCTTCATCTCTTACTCCCCTACACACTGCTTCCCCAACAACATCACTCTAGTGTTCAGATTTGAAATATTCTTGCATGTGTATTTGCAAATACATATCAGCAAAGTCCAATGTGGTTTGAATTAGACGGTTTAACTTTGAGGAAGGCAATTGATCATTACTGCAGATTAGTTTTTTTCTGAAATGAGATATAGTGCGACGTAAAATGATCTGTGATTTGTTTAGTGTGAATGATTTCATTGCTTTGCTTGCATTACAATCAAATGCACCAGAACAATGCTATGGCATTGCCATCCCATATCAAGAGCCCTTTCTTTCTGTTCTGGTACAAATAGAACAATGCTCTCTCAAATTCTTTTGATTTAAATTGCTGATTTAAAATACAAAGCTTCTTATTTGAGACTCATTGCTTAATTTGGGCAAGTGTTGAGTACAGAACACTTAACTTTTACAATAGCTTTAATATGCTGTTGAAAGTGGCCCCTAAAATAAGATAATTAACTGTGTTGTAATTAATAATACTATAAAAACATTTTTATAATTTGAGGTCTTGAATAATGTGAGCAGAATTTTGGTGTGCATTGCCTAATCAGTGAAGTACCAATCAGCAATGATTATTAGTATTATGCAATATATTGCTGAGGTTACATTTAGAACTACTTACTTCTAAAGGACATGGATGCAGTCAAAAAGGTGAAGATTACAAGATTAATTGTTCTGTCTGTAGTCTATCCATTACGTGACACGTAGAACTGTGATGATTTAGTTCTGCATACTGGAGAATGAAAAATATATTTTAGACCTTTAAAATAAAACCAGAGAACTTCAATTGTGATAATGCATTGAGGATACACTTTCAAAACAGGGCTGTAGTTCAGTACTATGGGCCTGGACCAATTATCCTGAGATAGAAAGTTCACACCCTTCAGCAGAAGTCATGCACTTGTTCTAATTTTTGCCATTATGCACTAAATAAAATATTAATGGAAGCTGGTAAATTGGAAAAGCCATATCAATTCACTACGTCTTTTGGGGAAGTCTATGGTTACTGCCATAGACTTGAACCTGTCCTAAACTCTGTTACCAGCATCTTCATTCCCAACAGCATTCATTTGCTTATTCAGTTGAATTGATTCTTGATCTCGGTGCTTTGATCTAAATCCTCATCCTTGTTTTCAAATCCCACTTTGCCAGTCCATATCTCTGTAATCTTCTCCTTCCCGACAGCCAGCGTTCCTGCTAAACTTTGCTGGTGCATGGTCCTGCAGCTGCCTGAAAGGCACAGTACAGGCCTTGTTGATTGATTAATTACATGTGTGTGTGGCCATGCTGAGAAATTTAAAGAGATTGCAAACCAAAAAACAGTATGTGAGCAGCAACTAAGCTTTAAAGAGAACACTGTCTAGAACTTTGAGCTCTCTGCTTTTCCAGTTCTGGTATCGTGAGCATCCTTTTTTTTTACAATCAAACATTGGTAATTATTCTTCAGGTGACTTGGCCCTAAACTTTGAAATATCCCCTCTCGACAAATTTAGCTCTTGCTGTGTGTCTCTCTCCTTCTTCTGTATGTAGCACTCTCACTCTGTATGTGACGCTTTCCCCCTCTGCCACACTGTGCGGCCAGCCTTCCCCTCCCCTCTTTTCATACCCTTTTTCTCTCCTGTAAGACATTGACAAAGCTTTTGGTTACCTCTCTAATATTTGCTTATTTGGATCAGTATCAATGCATTTGTTGTTGTCGTCAGTCTCGCACTGTAGTTGACTGCTGATGCTCTCTGATGTGGTCCACTAAGGTACTTGCGTTATTAACCATTTGATTCTCGGCGAAGATATAACACCATCCTTTCAGTTCAATTTTATGTGTAACAACGTCCTTCATTCCAAATACAATTGAAGACACAAAACCTGTAAAATGTTGTCCCGTCTGCTTACATAGAATATAGAACGTTGCAGCACAGTACAGGCCCTTCGGCTCTCGATATTAATTTAATTCTATAACTTAAGCAGTTACAGAAATACAACATGCCAGCTGAAATGAACATAATATTATTGGGGAAGGAATTTTACATAATTCTCTGTCAGTTCAGGGCAGAATGTGAAAAGTAAGTTGAACAGTGAGTTAAACTGGTCTTTTTTCATTTTGACAACCAAGTTTCAAATCCAAACTGATAGGCCTTTATTGTGTCTGCTGCTTGTAAGTTCTCTAAAATGAGTTAAAGCCGGTTCCTCCTGGACTTGTCTGTAGCCCTGAAACCTCAGAATAAATAGGCATTAAGATTGCAAAATTTGCTGAGAGGCCATACAGAGAAGAGTGGTGTGGCAAATGCACAGTAATGAATGATTTTCTAAGACTGAGCTTAAGGCTCATTGGTAGTGCAAAAGGAAGGTTGCTGTGGGACTACCTAGTGCTGAACTTGGCCTGGCAGTGCTTGATTAATCAACTCCTGATGGCTGATGCAGACATAGTGGACAAGAGGCACACTGTCCTGTGTGATGCTTATCAGGCTACTAAAACAAAAACATCTGCTATATCTGACAATCATTTCAGGAGTGTTTTGATGCTTTTGTGGGTGCTTCCATTTTAATAATAAAGGCTTGCTCAAGTATTTCCAGTTAATGACTGTTCAAATCAATTGTTAAACATTGTTTTGGTTAGACAACATTGAATCTAATGACGCAGTGTTGATCTATTTTTTAATCTATTGTAAATTGATGTGGAATAGGTTTATCAGCTATTTACGTGATTTAACAGACTAGCCTCACCTGTGAGTTCGCAATTTATGAATTTGGACATCCACAACTTATTCTGTCTGGATCGAAAACAAAACATTTTACAGTTCTGTTTACATGCCTTGATAGGGGAGAAAGGATGAGGCTTGATGGTAGGCCAGGATTAGATTAGATTAGATTAGATTACATTACAGTCTGGAAACAGGCCCTTCGGCTCAACAAGTCCACACCAACCCGCCGAAGCGCAATCCACCCATACCCCTACATTTACCCCTTACCTAACACTACGGGCAATTTAGCATGGCCAATTCACCTGACCTGCATATCTTTGGACTGTGGGAGGAAACTGGAGCACCCTGAGGAAACCCACGCAGCCGCGGGGAGAACATGCAAACACCACACAGTCAGTTACCTGAGGTGGGAATTGAACCCGGGTCTCTGGCGCTGTGAGGCAGCAGTGCTAACCACTGTGCTACCGTGCCGCCCACAAGGTTTAAGATAATAGGATTGTAATATTATAATTTCAAACAGTCTTGTAAATATACTGGTGTTTTACACAGCAAACATTATGCATGTATTGGATTTATTTGAATTTATGCTGATGTTTTGTATAAAAATTCGATCAATGTGCAGATGTTAATCTCTTAGATTTGAATGAGGAGCAGTTGGTTGAGATTGCTTCACAATAAGAGACTGCATGTTCATAGAACCAGATTGCAGAATAATGTAATTTTGGAACCCAAACCATTACCAAACTTAATCTGAAAAACCCACCACTTCAATATTATTTTCCCACTCTAAGAGTACAGTTTCTGGATGGCCAGAATATGCATAAAAGTGAGGTACAATCATAAATCATACATTTTGGTGATGTGTAGGGGATGCAAACCTTTGATATAGCATTGTGCTCTTTAATATTTGATTCGTAAGAGTAATTGCATCTGCTGTTTACTTTTGCATTCACCTGTCACTTGCCTGTATAACTGCTTATCAAAATGGCTCAAGGTATATTCAGGTAATTTATAGTTTTAACATTTTTCAATTATATCGTTTTGTTAATGTAAGTTAGCTGGAGTTTGTATTTGAAAAGTTTTTAAATTAATTTTCTTATTAAAATGATTCAGGAAATAATAAAAACAAAATGAGAAATTGCTGGAAAAGCTCCTTGGGTCCAACAGCATCTGTGGAGAGAATGTAGAGTTCCCTTTTTGTGTCCAGTGACCTGTCTTCAGAACTGTTCTTTGGTTTTTTTTGTTCAAGAAACAATAGGTTGTACATCCCAAGTTTGTTTATTTGTCATGCTGTGTGTGAGTCATGCTGCCATTTGTGGACATTGTAGGCTTAAAACCAGTAATAACTGCAAACACCTTGGGTATCAGTCCTTGGCCATCTGTTGTTTCATGAAAAATACAGCTTATGTTTTAGATCTTGCTTGGATGTATAGAAAGAGTTTGAAAATTCTATTGTTTGTGCTCAAAGGCATGCAAAGAATCTTTAAGGTGCATAAGTCTCAATGTATTAACTAAAGACCTGTAGAATTTATGGATGCAATTGATGTGTATAAGCTTCCTGCTTCTCTTGTATTTGTAGTTCTTATTTTCTAAATCTGCTCCATAACAGTTTTCTAAAAAAAATTATACCACCTACATGTTGGATGTATTAAAAATGTGTGATTATGCAAAGTGTTGTATTTAAATGTGTAAGTTTAATAAATTTGTAAATATTGAATAACTTAAATTCCATGGTTTTTCTTAAAATGTTTAGTTTCACTAGGTTAAAATATTTTTTACAGATAAGTAGTTTATTTTTAAATATTTTGTACTTCGCATGCAAAGCTGTTATAAACTTTGCAGGAGCACACAGATCTAGGCTCATGTGATAATATACCTACTACAAAATATCCTTCCATCTCATGTATGTAATCTCTTTATCAAATGATCCATAATAATTTTTTCTAAATATTTATAGAATAAACATTTATTGAAATTTTGTCCATTGTGCTTTGTATGTGAATTAAAGATGTAATTTTGACATTTTGCTTGCAGAAGTTAAAGTGATGGTAATCTTAGTGAATATTTAGGAGCAATGGTTTTGTGTTTCTTTCTGTCTGGAAACACAATATGCATCTAGTGGCATGAGCTGTTGTTTGTGAAAATGCCCCATTTTAGATGAGAGGTGGTTTCACCACTGTAAAGGGAAAGCATAACCATTGTCCTCACTGAGTTTGGTGGTACAAGAATGGTGTCGAGATGCAGTGCAGAAACAAAACCTGCATTTGACAAAACATGGGCCAACAACTTTCCTGTTATTCTTCAATGACCATTATTCAATCATCACTTATGCCCATGATTGCTGGCAAACTATTTGGCAGGTATGGGCAATGCAGCCACACCTCTGTGCAACACATGTAAGAACCTTAACTTGATATTTTCCTCCACCTGCCACACCTTACACGCACCACCTTCTCCACCACTACAACCAATGCCCCTCAAAAAAAATTCTGCCGGCTATTATCTGCAAATTCAATATAGCCGGGATAAATATTACAAGGTTGTAAAGGCATGCAGGCTGTCAAAGAACTATGTTTTAAGGAGCTATAAGTACAAACACTTTAAAGAGCTTTAAGTAATCAGAAATGGGACTAAACTATGCAATTTTTGTTAATTTGTATGTGTATTTTTTTGAAATGGTGCTTATATTTGCTTTGTTCTAGATGTAAGTCACTTGCCATCCTATTGGCTTCATATGTGTCCAATTCACGTCCGTGTGCCTGTACTCTAAGTTACTAGACCATTTATTTGTGGGAGATATCATGGTTTTACTCTTAACTCTTTCTTCACCCATGTGTACTTGTGCAGTTCTCTTAGAGGTTGATGAGATCACTATACTGAGACCATGTGGGGCACTCCTACCCCATTTCTTCCCTTTTGCCTCCTACTATCTTGATAATGTTTTTATGATCTTAAAATAATCATTGCACCATGTTCTCTGTGTTTACACATTTCCATTTATAAATCCTTAGTCTTCTTTGAATATACTGAAGAATCCGATAATTTTTATTTATATAGGATTAAACTGGATGACTTGGTCAGTGTACAGTTTAGCTGGAAACAACTTTCACGTTATTTTCTAGGCCATTTGTTATCATCGTGGACAGTCTAAGACTTTTTTAAAAGATGCTTTTATTGTTAGTATTTGAAACGTACTGTCATCATTACTTTAAAAAAACCACAATGAAACTCAAAAGAATCGCCCAAATCATATACCATTCACTTCATTGTTCATGTATGTAAACCAGAACACGATTAGTTTACTAACACCAACTCCAGAGTTAATGTTGACACTAGTTATTCGAATGAAGGGCTTTTGCCCGAAACATCGATTCTCCTTCTCAGATGCTGTCCGACCTGCTGTGCTTTTCCAGCTTCACGCTCTCAACTCCAATTGTTTGAAGCTGCATTTATATTATGTTAGGTGACACCACTTCCAAATGTCATGCTGTTACACAGCTGGCAAGATAAACTTGCTTGATTTTCTATGGTTGGAGATAATAGTGACAATTCATCCACACCAATTTATCCTAATTACCTTTAGTGAATCTGGTATTCAGCATTGGCTGCAAAGAACTTGGTAGTATAAACTTGTTTTTAATATTGCTGTACTTATGCTACAGAGCCTTGAAATCACAATAGCAGTGAAATAACAGAAATGAAGTGAAACTGCCAGACTTAATAAAACCTGCTACAGGGGAAAATCAATTTTTAAAAGACAATGTTTTTCTCAGTCGTTGGTCATAGTGCATTTGGCAAAATTAGTTTGTTCCCAATAGCTGCGTAAGATTTCATCAAAATCTAGTGGCTTTCGCATTGTACAAGAGAAATTTGAGTGTTTTACAACCATATCTGTTGAATTACATCAGCTGGTTTTAAAAAAAAAACTAGTTATTTTCTCACAATCAGATTGATTTAGCAGGAGCATGCATGGAAGGATAGACTCCTGATATAAGAACCAAGCATTCATTTGGTATCTTGTCCTAATGACCATTCCTTTTTGTATGAGCTGGTTTTGTCCAGTTTAAAAAGAAGGAATTCACCATTTTGTTTTCAAATTTCTTTGTCTTTTCTACATTGCCATTCTTCCAGTGTCACCAATCTAACTGACAGGGGGTGGGGTGGGGTCAAAATGTAGGAAGTCTTATTCTGTCTCTACTTTGAGACAAAAAAACTGCAGATACTGGAATCCAGAGTAGGCAGGCAGGAGTCTGGAAGAACACAGCAAGCCAGGCAGCATCAGGAGGTGGAGAAGTCGATGGTTCGGTCCAGAAAAGTCGACTTCTCCTTCTCCTGATGTTGCCTGGCTTGCTGTGTTCTTCCAGACTCCTGTCTGTTTACGCTGGCTCTTCTTTAAGCAAGGATTATTGGATAGTGAGTAATTGCTGCAGACAATAGAAGAAAGAAATTTTGTTTTTCCCTCTTTCTAGTCAATGTACGCGAAGGTGAATTGAAATGTTGCTACCTGGCTGAGATAATCTATAGACTGGTAATTGAACCTGCAATTTTCCTGACCTCTGCCTCAGTTGCTAATTTTCTTAATAAACTTTTCTCTCCAACTTCAAGTCTGAGTTCTGGTTTTGCGATTTGTGTAAAATCCTGAGGCAAAAATCTAAGGATGACTAAACAAATTCATCATGCCTGAATTTGACTTTGGTTTAAGAAATTTTATTTGTGGGTTTACTGCTAGCTTAATTGATAAATGCAATATCAAGTGAAATATCAAATGAACAGGGCCATAAGATCCTACATTCAGTTCATGCGCAGTTCATGCCAATAAATCTGGGATAAATATTTAATTATAGATTAGGGAGGAGAAACACCGTACTGGGTTACATTTCCTGAATTTCATCCAGTTTGCTGAAAAGTGACCTGTGATGACTTTATATATTTACTGCCTGGTTTCATAGAGATTATATTTATTTAAGAAAGTAGCCGAGGACAGTGAGCAACTGAAACTTTGGACTAGCAATTACAATGCCTTCAGAAACAAAGATGATTGGAGAAAAATCAATTTATGAATGCTGTTGCAAAGAAAACTTCCTTTCCATATTTAACCCCAACATTTTACTTTGGTTCCATTAGGAGTCTTATACTTCAATCAGCATCTTTGAGTTTTAAGGTTTTCTTTACTGTTTAGAAATATCTACCAGTGCTTATTTTGGGTATGAGGTATCTGAGCATTTGACTCCATATATGAATATATCTTTGTAAAATTGCTTGATCGTTGATGTCTCTTCTTCATAGGATGGCATGGATCAGGAATTTGTGTAGGCGAACCATGTTAAGCCTTGGGCAATATCAGTATTCTATCTGAGGACAAAATGTATTACTAGATGTCTCACACTGGTTCTGGGTATACTGTTCTATGGGGGTCTGAGAACCAAACTGATGTCCTCATTACATATCTGTTTATACTACAACTAATCTAGGTGACACTGACCTGATTTTGCTCTCAGTGCTGACCCAATGAATTATACTAGCTATTCATTATGTTTACAGCTGCTCACAGATATTCTGTGCAATTTTAAGTGACAATTTAGTTATTTGGGAAATCGTGCAGGATGACCCCTCTACAGGATATCTGGGACCTTTGTGAACTTAAAGTGACGGTCTACCTATTCAACTAATCAGATTGAAGAATATTTACTGAGGCACTCAGTGTCAACAAGAATGTGTAAACTAGTATATTTAACTCAATATGAATCATATAAGGCAAACTAAAGAAAAGGAAGCAAAGATGAAATTGAGAGAGATTTGAACAAAAAGTGGGGAAAAATCAGTTTTAAAATCCTTCAATAATAAATAAAATCTCTAACACTTGTAAAAATAAATCTTCCATGCCGGAGAAATCATTTGGCAGTAATTAAAACTTAGAATGACATTAGAAAAATCACTTTTACTAGAATGGACAAGTTCTAAGGTTTTCTGTTATGCTTTGTGAGTAGCTAATGGACAGTTTCACTTCTTTCCTGTTTCCTATTGTTGAGGTACCATTGTAGCAAAGCTTTTAGCAGAACGGGGCAAACAGGATTGAATTTCCTTATTTCTGCCTTTAACTGTAAATGTGCTGATGTTAGAAGTTTATTTCATAATCGTGAACACAGCTAACCTCACCATTATTCTCTGGGCCAGAATAACTATTTTACTACAACAAAACAAAGAGCTGTGAATCCTGGAGATCTGAAACAAACAAAAGCAGAAATTGCTGGAGAAACACAGCAGGTTTGGCAGCACAGAGTCATAGAGATGTATAGCATGGACACAGACCATTTGGTCCAACTCATCCATGCTGTCTGGCTATCCTAAACTAATCTAGTCCCCTCATTCAAGAAGGGGAGTAGCGATAGCCCTGGTAATTATAGACCAGTAAGCCTTAGTTCGGTTGTGGTAAAGTGTTGGAAAAGATGATAAGAGATAGGATTTATATTCATCTAGAAAGGAATAATTTGATTAGAGATAGTCAACATGGTTTTGTGAAGGGTAGGTTGTGCCTCACAGACCTTTTATTGAGTTGTTTGAGAAAAGTGACCAAACAGGTGGATGAGGGTAAAGCGGTTGATGTGGTATGTATGGATTTCAGTAAAGTGTTTGATAAGATTCCTCATAGTCGGCTATTGTACAAAATACAGAGGCATGGGATTGAGGGTGATTTTGCGGTTTGGATCAGAAATTGGCGAGTTGTCAGAAGACAGGGTGGTGGTTGATGGGAAATGTTCAGTCTGCAGTTCAGTTACTAGTGGTGTATTGCAAGGATCTGTTTTGGGACTGCTGCTGTTCGTTAGTTTTATAAATGACCAGGATGAGCGCTTAGAATGATGGGTGAGTAAATTTGTGGATGACACTAAGGTTGGTGGAGTTATGGACAGTGTGGAAGGATGTTGCAGGTTACAGAGGGTCATAGATAAGCTGCAGAACTGACCTGAGGGATGGCAAATGGAATTTAATGCGGAAAAGTGTGAAGTGAGTCACTTTGGAAGGAGTAACAGGAATACAGAGTACTGGGTTAATAGTATGATTCTTGGTATTGTAGATGAGCAGAGAGATCTCAATGTGCAAGTGCATAGAAAGTTGCCACCCAGATTGATAAGGTTGTTAAGAAAGCGTATGATGTATTAGCTTCTATAGTACAGGGATTCCGTTTCAGAGCCATGCGATCTATATTGCAGCAGTACAAAACTCTGGTGTGGCCACACTGAGTACTGCATGCAGTTCTGGTCGCTGCATTATGGGAAGGATGTGGAAGCATTGGAATGGGTGCAGAGGAGATTTACCAGGATGTTGCTTGGTATGGATGGAAGGCCTTATGAGGAAAAGCTGAGGGACTTGAGGCTGTTTTCCTTGGATGGTGATGGCGAGCACGAGGGGACATTGCTTTAAATGGATGGGTGATAGATAAAGTTCAGATGCCCTGCCTGCAACAGTAGTAGTCTTGCCACCTTAAAGGGCATTTAAATGGTCATTGGATGAAAATGGAATAGTGTAGATTAGATGGGCTTCAGATTGGTTTCACATGTTGGCACAACATCGAGGGCTGAAGGGCTGTGTTATAATGTTCAATATTCTATTTACCAGCACTTGTCCCATATCCCTCTAAACCCTTCCTATTCATAAACCCACCCAGTGAAAAGAAAACATGGTTACCATTTTGTGTCCAAAGGCCACCTTTTGGAATTGTTAGCAGCTAGGAGAATATGGTATTTTATAAGACCATAAGAGCAGAGATTTCTGCTATTTGATCATGGCTGATAGGTTTTTCAACTCCATTTTCTGGCTTTTGCCTTGTAACCTTTGATCCCCTTGACAATTAAGAACTTATCTACCTCTGTTTAAATATACTCTATGACCTGGCCTCCATAGTCCTCTATGGCAATGAATTCCACAGATTCACTGCTGTCTGGCTAAAGACGTTTCTCTTTGTCTCAGTTCCAAAGGGAACTTTAAGGCCTTTAAGGCTGTGCCCTCGGGTTCTCGTCTCTCCTGCCAATCAAAACAATTTCCTAATGCCCACCCTGTCCAGGCCATTCAGTATTCTAAGTTTCAATTATTCTTCTAAACTCCATTGAATATAATCCGAGTCCTCAAATGTTAAGCCTTTCGTTCCTGGGGTCATTCTCATGAATCTCCTGTGGACCCGCTCCATAGTCAATACATCCTTCCTCTGTATGGGCCCAACATTGCTTGCAATGCTCTAAATGTGGTCTGACCAGAGCCTTATAAAACCTGAGAATTACATCCCTGCTTTTATATTCTAGTCCTCTCGAGATGAACGACAACATTGGGTTGATAATTCAGAAGGCAAATACAACCTGCAAGTTTACCTTAAGAGAATCCTGGACTAGGCATCCAAGTCCATCTGCTCTCCAGATTTCTGAATTTTCTCCCCATTTAGAAAACAGTACATGCCGCTATTCTTCCAACCAAAGTGCATGACCTCACACTTTGCCACATCGTATTTAGAGTCAGAGTCCTACAGCACGGAGACAGGCCCTTTGGTCCATGCTGACCAAAATGTCCATCAATGCTAACCCCATATCTCTGCACTAGGCCCATTTCCTTCTAAACCTTTCCTATCCATATATTTATCCAAATGTCTTTTAAATGTTGTTAATGTACCTGCCTCAACCACTTCCGTTGGCAGCTCATTCCATATGTGTACCACCCTCTGCCACGCCCACATCTTATCCCACTCTCTTAACCTGTCAAAATCCTTCTGTGGCCCCTATGCCTCCTCGGTACCACTTGTCCCTCCATCTATCTTTGTATCATCTGCAAACTTAGCCAGAATGCTCTGAGTTCATTCATCCAGGCCATGTATAAAGTGAAAGGTTGTGGTTCCAACACTAATTCTTGTGGAACACTGGCTTCCATCCTGAGAAGGACCCTTTTGCCAGACAATCTTCTATCCATGCTAGTACCTTGTCTCTAACACTATGGGCCCATATCTTACTCATGAGACCCCTGTGTGGCACCTAATCAAAGACTCTGGAAGTTCAGATAGATAACATCTGTTGGCTCTCCTTAGTTTATCCTGCTTGTTCCCTCCTTAAAGAACTCTAACAGATTTGTCAGGCATGACCTCCCCTTGATGAAACAATGTTGACTGGGCCCTATTTTACCATGAAATTCCAAGTATTCAGAAATCTCATCCTTCACATTGGACTCGAATCCTACCAATGATTGAAGTCAGGCTAATCAGTCTATAAGTTCCCGTCTTTTGCTTTACTCCCTTCTTAAACAGGGGAGTTATATTAGTAATTTTCCAGTACTCTAGGACCTTCCATGACTCCCATGTGTCACAAAGCTAGTCTGTTTTTTTTTTCTAAAAGCTGTTCCTTGACTCAAGGAGACTCTGTACTTAATATTTTTTCAAAGGGGCAATAAACCGGGCCAAACTCCTATCAGTCTGGTTTGGTACAGAGATGAAAAGGACTTTTAGAGGCCCTTTTATTATATTTAAACAGATGAGACTTCAGGCCAAAGTGGTCATGCTTTAGAAGTGACCTGTATAAAGAGAGGGGAGTGATCAGCTCTTTAGCTAGCTGAGCTGAGCAGTTTTAGTTTGGTCTTGAAATGGGAAGTTCAACAGGGAGCTGTGTGGAAACTCTCTCTTTCTGCCTTCAACTTCTACCTGTGCACCTGTTCCATTTATACTGGTTTTTAAAGGGAGTTTGCTTATTGTGACTGTGGTGGGTATTCGGAACGCATAATTAAGTGTAGCTGGATAGGTTGAGTTCTGTAGGGGTTCTTTTATTCTGTTCTTTGTGTTTCATTGTGTGATTTTGTGAATAAATTTTTTTGTCTGTTTAAAATCTAGTAGTCAACTTAGCTATCTTACTCCAGGTAATTTTCACTGTGCACTTACCAAAACAGATTGCAAAGTTAGGTCTAGGGCTGCGTGCTCTTAAATATTTTGAGTGGTCTGGCCTAGTCCATAACAAGTGATACCTGAACAATCAAAATGATATAGCACAGAAGGTCGGCATTTGGCCCAGCTTGTTCATTCTGACTCAAAGCCACTTAGATGCCCTTTCTAATCCCATTTTCCTGCACATGGCCTATAACTCTGCAGCTCAAAGCAGTTAATGTGCAAATACAAATACTTTTTTTGGAGCTTAGGGTCTCTGCTTTCACCACTAACTCAACTGTTTTTCCTCTTGAGATAAATCTTAATTCTCTTTTGAGTATTTCAATTGCCTCCATCACACTCAAGTCAGTGCATTCCAGATCTTAACCAATTGTACTATAGTTCTGTTGAGATGATGGAATGAAGGGTAATTTTAACCCAGAGTACAACTTTTGTATTTGCTGTTTTTTTTAATTAAATAAGTAAGAATATCAAAGCTTGACAAGAAATGGAACTTCAATAATGTAGATTTTTACTGCACAGTCTGAATGTATACCTTAGTTCCAGAATATCAAGTGAAGTGCCGGAAGCCTGGAGACTGGAGGTTGCCTGGCGTGGTGCCACTATTTAAGAAAGGTGGTAAGGAAAAACCAGGAAACTATAGACTGGTGAGCCTGACATCAGTGGTGGGCAAGTTATTGGGGAAATCCTGAGGGATAGGATGTACATGTATTTGGAAAGGCAGGGACTGATTATGACTTTGTGTGTGTGAAATCATGTTTCACTAAGTTGACTGAATTTTTTGAAGAAACAACAAAGAGGATTGGTGAAGGCGGAGCAGTGGACACGATCTATATGGACTTCTGTAAGGCGTTTGACTAGGTTCCACATGGTAGACTGGTTAGCAAGGTTAGATCTCATGGAATAGAGGGAGAACTAGCCACTTGGATGCAGAACTGGCTCTAAGATAGAAGACAGAGGGTGGTGGTGGGTTACTTTTCAGACTGGGACTACATTAATTTAGATTATCTGGTCGGCAAGGACGAATTGGACTGAAGGGCCAGTGTCCATGCTGTACATCTCTGACTCTAAGTGAAGAACAAAAGGTTACCTAGAAATCCCCATTGCATATTGTGATTTTTTTGTTTATATTTAGGTTTTTCATCTGGTATTTTTGTCAGTGTTAGTCATGATGAAAAATGACATGTGCTTTGTATGACTAATGTCACAATCATAGAATAGGCTGGATACAGGATAAAAGCTCCCTCTACTTCAATGCATTAATATGCTTCAATTCCAACTTAAAGCATGCCATCACTGAATGTTTTATTTTCTATATCAGCCATTCTTGCGGTCTGCCTGAGTGAGACTGTCAAATTTATAGGCTGTTTTCTTCTGGGGATTTGTGAAACTGTGAGGAATTGAAGTAGCTAATTTGATTAAGACGCTCAAACTCATTTTGCGTAGAACTCTTACAGCTGGCAACGTGAGAGGAGTCTTTCATCTCATCAGTCTGGCCTGCATTTGAACCCTGGTCTTAGATGAAAGGACAGTATGTTAATCTACTGTGCTGAACAGTCCCACCCTTTTCCTTTGCTCTCAGTGTGGAAGTCACCTCCTGAATCGGATTAAGGTTTGCTTATTTCCAGTGCCTCTCATGGTTTCGTTTAAGTTTTGAAAAAATTTATATTTGTTGCTGTGAAAATAGTTCTCTTTAGCTTTACAGTCTGTTTCACTGACTATAATCACAGCTTTGGCATGACCACCCTTGCTGTACTTTTCATGACATGAGAGAAAAATCATCTTATTTGTTTTCTGATCATTTTTGTCTTTCCTCCTTACACCTAACAAAATGAAATACAGCTGGTCCTACAAAAACATCTATAGTCAACTGGCTAAATAATGCATATGAATGTTTGGAAGCAGAGAGAAGCCACTTTTTTTGTGAGAGCTATTAATTTTAGGCAGATTAAATTAGAATTGAGTGAAAAAATGTAGGCCATTGTGTTTTAGGAGGGAAAATGAGCAATGGTTCATTGTTACACATGAACACTGAAATTCAGTGGGAGAGTAAGAAAGATTGAGAATAAGTTCAGATTTTAAAGCTTTACAGAGTATACATAAGATCATTATCTCCTTGTGGACGTCTAAGTTGAGGCAGATGTAAAAAATAACTGGGAAAATCAAGATTTTCAGTTGTACTTGAATTGCACTCTGTTGTAAGTGGTGTGAACTGAATAATGTTGGCTCTGATTTGGACTTATGTTGAAATTTTAAACATTTATTTAAAAGTGAAAACTGCTTCAGTGATACTGAGAATGTGCCATATTTATAATGCATGTTGCTAAGAAATCTACAAAATTTACAGTACTTTGTATTGGCTTGTAAATAGTTGTGGTTACAGTTTGGGGTCTGAGTTGTATTTTTATGCTGTAGTTAATATTGATTAAGCCATTTGATCAATGTGAAAACAGCATCAAAATTTACTCAAATATTTGTCTTTGTTTCTTTCCCTCCTTTTTATTCTTCCTTTCCTGAAAGCTCTGACTCCAACTCACCTGTTAATAATTTTTAGTATCCTTAAGTGTGAGGAAAAGTAATTTGCTTTAAAAAAAAATGTGATTTATTTCCACTGTCACTCTTGATATTCTGGTCTCATTATTAGTGGGGTTGATTTTTAAATTGTCTATCTATTTGCCAAGTATTTTGAAAAGTACACCACTTCTGTGTACTCTTTTTCCAGTGTATGAAAAGTTTTGGTTAATCTTACAATGAAATACAGTCGGAGAAAGTCAGTTCTGTAGTCGGTATATTATAGTTGATTACCTTATTGGCTGTTTACATTAATAAAATCTGTAGTTGCTCTCTCTTAGATCTTTTCCAGTTTTAATCCTGGGACTCTGTGTATGCGCAAGGTTGACTTTGACTATTTGCCAGTGCACATACACAAAGTGCTGGCATCATGACACCAACATTGTTGAGATCATGATATCTAGAAGCTAAGAATTCCATTATAACCATGATTTCAAATTAAGATACGCTATTGAACTTGACTCAATCAATTGCTAAAAGCTACTGAGCTTGGTGAGTAATGACAACCGTAAATCCTTAGTTAAATTTTTAAAAATGCATTATCCCAACTACTGGCCTCAATAAAATTTGGCAAATGTATTCTTGGTTTTGCTAGCAGTGTGCAGCTTGTGTATTGAGGAGTTGGCGCTACTATTGACTTTCATGTGTTCTACGTATTCATGTGATGTGCCTGCTCTCAAAGTTGTGTAGTTGAAACAATACATTAATTATGAAAGGAATAATATATATGAACAGTTGATTTGTAAGTCTCTCTTCAAATGTTTTCAACTGGAAGAAAGTGAGGACTGAAGATTAGAGTCGAATAGAGTGGCGCTGGAAAAGCACAGCAGGTCAGGCAATGTCCGAGGAGCAGGAGAATCATCATTTCGGGCAAAAGCCCTTCATCAGACATGTAAGCAGGTTTCAACTGCTCAATTGTAGTTTGTAGGAAATCAGTTTGAAAGTTTATTTTTTTAAAATATGGAATGGTGCACAACTCTGTTAATACTCTGTACAATCAAAAGGAACTTGTCTTGCAAAAGCTGACTGCTCATTTAACACAGCTTGACATGAGTTGGTTACTGAGCATTGGTAAGAGGGCTTTTCTCTTATTTTTGTGTGTGTCATAGGGGAGGGAGAAGTTTAAAAAATGCATTTCAGAGGGAGGAATGCAGTTGTGCTGAACATTAGTGTTGTATTGTGCAATGGTATGGATGCAGGGTGAGCTCTACTTTTGCATTTCTTGTATTTGCTGTGCTGATGATACTTTCTTTATAAAGAAAGGTAAAACACACTTTTTTTAATACCTCACCACACTTGCTGTCAGAAAATGAGAATGTACATGGCAGAACTCCATTGGTGCAGTTGTAGTTGGCAATGATATCTGAAGATTAAATCTCCCAAAAGGAAAGCTTAGACGTGGGTGTTTGGATGGGAAATGTAAAATTGGATAAGTAGTCTGAATTCTTAGTGGTTCAAGGTTGTAACATACTGTAGCAGATTCCAATAATGCATATAAATTACTTACAGTTGGCCGTCTTTATTTAGTGTTATTCAACATTCCATCATTTCAATGTATTAACTGATGTGTGTTTTGTACACATAAGAATCAGTTGTAATGCATATATTATTAGTGCTGCTTTTAATATAGTGTCATACAACATGGAAACAGACCCTTCAGTCCAACTCATCCATGCCAACCAGACACCCCAATCTGACCTACTGCCATTTGCCAGTATTTGGCCCTTTCTATTCGTACCTGCCTGCTCCACTTCCTCTGGCCACTTGTTCCATGTGTGCACCACCCTCGGGTCTCTTTTAAATCTTTCCCCTTTCATCTTAAATCTATACCCTCAGCACTGTTCTTGTGGCACACCATGGTCACAGGCCTCAAGTCTGAAGAAAAAACCCTCTTCTACCATCCTCTGTTTCCTACCTTCAAGCCTGTTTCGAATTGGCAACCTTCCACTGGATTCCATGTGATCTAAATTTGCTAACCAGTACCAGAACTTTGTCTACATGGACTTCTGCAAAGCATTTAACAATGTCTACCTCTCTGCCTCCTTCAATCTTGTCACCTCTTCAATAAACTCAATCAAGTTAGTGACACACGATTTCCCACGCACAAAGCCATGTTGACTATCCCTAATCAGTCCTTGCCTTTCCAAATGCATGTAAATTCTGTCCCTCAGAATCCTGTCCAACAAATTACTCACCACTGATGTAAGTCTTACTGGTTTATAGTTCACAGGCTCTTCCTTACAGCCTTTTTAAAATAATGACATCATATTAACCACCCTCCTATCTACTGGTATCCCACCCGTGGCTGTAGATGGTGATAAATATTTCAGCATGAGATCCCAGCAATCTCTTCCCTAGTTTTCCACAAAATTCTGGGAAGCATCTGATCAGGTCCTGGGGATTTGCCTACTTTTATGCACCATTATGCCTCCAACACTTCCTCTTCGGTAATATTAACTCTTTTCAAGACATCAGTATTTATTTCCCCAAGTTCCCTAGCTTCCAAGTCCTTCTCTACAGTAAACACTGATGCCAGATATTTGTTTGGTATCTTACCTATTTCCTGCGGTTCTACGCGTAGACGGATATGCTGATCTTTAAACGGCCCAATTCTCCCCCTCGTCACTGTTTTGCCCTTAATGTATTTATAGAATTCCTTTGGATTCTCCTTTGCCAAATCTATATTGTCCCTGTTTTGCCCTCCTGATTTCCTCCTTAAGTGTACTCCTACAGTTCTTCTACTCTTCCACTGATTCACTCAATCCCAGCTGCCTATAACTGTTATATGCTGCCTCCCTTTTCTTGACCAGAGCTTCAATTTCTCGAATCATCTAGTGTTTGCTATACCTGCCAACTTTGCCCCTACCACTAACAGGAACATGCTGTCTCTGAACTCTTGTTGCCTCATTCTTAAAGGCCTCCCATTTCCCAACTGTCCCTTGACCTGCAAATAGCCTTCCCTGTCAATGTTTGAAATTTCCTGTCTAATACTGTCAAAATTGGCCTTCCTCCAATTTAAACTTCAACATTTTGATCTGGTCTCTTGTTTTCCATCACTCTTTTAAAACTAATAAAATTATGGTCACTGGCTCCAAAGTGCTCTCCTACACGTACCTATGTTATTTGCCCTGCCTTATTTCCCAACAGAAATAGCTCCTTCTCTAGTAAGTGCATTCACATGTTGAATAAGAAAGTTTTCTTGTACACACTTAACAAATTCCTCCCCAACCAAGCCTTTAACACTGACAGTCCCAGTCTAAATTTGGAAAGTTAAAATTCCCTTACCATTACTACCATATTTTAAGATCTCCTTACATACATACTTCTCAATTTTCTGCTGACTATTGGGGGGCTTATAATACAATCCAAGCAAGGTGATCATCCTTTTCTTTAGGTTCCACTGACAAAACTTCACTAGATGATCTCCCAGGAGTATCCACCCAAAGTATAGCTATAATGTTCTCTCTAACCAAAAACACAACACTCCTCCTCTCTTGTGAAGTGGGAGATGGCTCGCTGTAGGGTGACATTAGACACATGGACACACAAGATGGCCACTGAGCCATCAGTTGGCCACTTGACACATAAGAGAGCCTCTGGACCACAATATGGAGCGAGCCAGGAAAGCAAATACAGACACTGCCTGGGGCCACCAGAATGCCAGGACAATGTCCTCTCAATCTAATTGATTAGTTGAAGGCGAGTAGGGGAGAGAATAAGGGCTTTTGCCCGAAACGTCGATTTTGCCTGTCCTTGGATGCTGCCTGAATTGCTGTGCTCTTCCAGCACCACTGATCCAGAGAGAGAATACACATGAGTAAACGTACGTTGCCCTCCGAAGTGTTTGAGTCCAGCCAACCAGAATTATAGAAATGCTAACAGCTTGAAACTGACTCAATCCAGAGTGATAATAGCCAGGGCTGCAGTAATCATCCTTCTCAGGAAGAACGATTAGCGCCCATTACTACAGCAATGAACTTCCATGCAGACATTGAAACTGACAATGTCTGTCTGTGCTGAAACTGACAACAACCGCGCTGAAATTAACAAAGGTTGTACTGGAACTGACAATGACTGTATCGAAACTATCAACGATTCTGCAATGATAACCATAAGACAATATCATGTTACAAAGACAATAACCTCCTCACTGACCTATTATATCACATAAAAGTATCTTGGCATGGGCTCCGGATCGAGAAAAGAATTGCAGCTGACCCCTGTGCTATTGGAGCTCCGATAATTCCTTGTGCAATAAACTCTGTCATTGAACCCTGACTCTGACTCCGAGACTAGTGATTTTCCTCCCTTTCTGTCCTTCCTATAGCATCTATACCCCAGAGCATTGAGCTACCAGTCGTGTCCATCCCGAAGCCATGTTTCTGTAATAGCTATGATATCCCAATCCCATGTTCCCAAACATGGCCTAAGTTTATCTGTCTTACCTGTTGGGCCACTTGCATTGAAATAAATGCTGTTTAATTTGTCAGTCTTACCTTGTTCTCTGCCAAACTCTCGTTTGCCTTGACTATTAAACTTGCTTCCTTGATCTACCAGCCTCAGGCTTTTCTCTTTTCTCACTATTGCTTTGGTTTCTCTCTCTCCTCTCTTCCTACTAGTTTTAAAGCTTCCCAAAGAACACTAGCAAATTTTTCTGCAACAATATAGGTCCTTTCCAATTCAGGTGAAACCTGTCTTTCTTAAACAGGTTATTTCTACCCTGAAGAGATCCCAATAGTCCAAATCTGTGAATCCTTGCCTCCAGAATCTGCTGTATCCTTCTATTCCTACACTGAACAGCCCGTAGCATCAGTAGTAGTCCATTATTATTACCCTTGAGGACCTACTTTTTAACCTCCTGCCTAATTTTCTGTGCAGAGCCTCATCCCTTTCTCTACTTATGTCTTTACCACCAATATACGCAACAACCTTCTGGCCACATTCCCTTTTCAGTCATCCTTGACCCGATTACCAGGGACTGGATCAGTCCTGGAAGAGCACAGCAATTCAGGCAGCATCCGGGGACAGGCAAAATCGACGTTTCGGGCAAAAGCCCTTCATCAGGAATAAAGGCAGAGAGCCTGAAGCGTGGAGAGATAAGCTAGAGGAGGGTGGGGGTGGGGAGAGAGTGGCATAGAGTACAATAGGTCAGTGGGGAAGGAGATGAAGGTGATAGGTCAGGGAGGAGAGGGTGGAGTGGATAGGTGGAAAAGGAGCTGGGCAGGTCGGACAAGTCCAGACAGGTCAGGGGATCGAGTTTCTGGAGGTTAGAAACTAGGATGAGGTGGGGGAAGGGGAAATGAGGAAACTGTTGAAATCCACATTGATGCCCTGGGGTTGAAGTGTTCCGAGGCGGAAGATAGAACACTTCAACCCCAGGGCATCAATGTGGATTTCAACAGTTTCCTCATTTCCCCTTCCCCCACCTCATCCTAGTTTCTAATCTCCAGAAACTCGATCCCCTGACCTGTCCGGACTTGTCCGACCTGCCCAGCTCCTTTTCCACCTATCCACTCCACCCTCTCCTCCCTGACCTATCACCTTCATCTCCTTCCCCACTGACCTATTGTACTCTATGCCACTCTCTCCCCACCCCCACCCTCCTCTAGCTTATCTCTCCACGCTTCAGGCTCTCTGCCTTTATTCCTGATGAAGGGCTTTTGCCCGAAACGTCGATTTTGCCTGTCCTCGGATGCTGCCTGAATTGCTGTGCTCTTCCAGCACCACTGATCCAGAATCTGGTTTCCAGCATCTGCAGTCATTGTTTTTACCCCGATTACCAGGGAGGCAACATGTATCCTGATGTTTTGCTGATGGCTGCAGAAATGTCTGTCTCTGCCCCAGGCTAGAGAAGCCCCTATTAAATGTATTACTTTTACATAATAATTTCCTGATTTGCTCCTGTTAGATAATCATTCCATGTTAGTACTACTAACGCCATTAGTAACGGACCTATATGTGACAGCATATCTTCAAGTAGTTTTTGCAAATATAAACTTGTTTTGCAGGGCAAGGTTCTCTAATATTATATTGTTGGTCATTTTTATAGTTCTGGTGAGCAATACATGAAGGCTATTATTGTACTTGACTGAAATCCTCAATAGGAAATTGGTTCTCAAATTTTAGTTGTGATATTTTTTGCAGTATTTAAGTCCAATTTTGAGTTGGAACTTTTTTATCCCCTTTCATGCACTCAGCATGACTCTAAGTGTTTTACAGTCGACAAAATAAATTAGATAGTTATTCACTATTGTTACATAGAGTAATCCTGTTGTAGTCAATTTGTACAACGCAGGTTTAAAATGGTTCGCTTATTGGATGAGACCAAAATGCTTACCTGTATTCTCAGCATTTTGCTATTTGGTAGTAAAGTCTACGTAACTTGTAACTGTCAAGGAAAAAGGCTTAATAATTTCCATCTCCAATGTCGTTGCAGTGTTGGCATTACATAGAATTACAGAGATGTACAGCACGATAAAAGACCCTTCGGTCCAACTCATCCATGCTGATCAGATATCCTAACCTAACCTAGTCCCATTTGTTAGCACTTGGCCCATGTCCTCTAAATCCCTTCTATTCAGATACCCATCCAGATGCCTTTTAAATGCTGCAATTGTACCAGCCTCTACCATTTCCTCTGGCAGCTCATTCCATACATGCACAACCCTCTGTGTGAAAAAGCTGCCCTTTAGGTCTGTTCTGTATCTTTCCCCTCTCATCCTAAACCTATGCCCTCTAGTTCTGGCCTCTCCCACCCCAGGGAAAAGACTTTGTCTATTTATCCTATCCATGCCCTTCATGATTTTATGAACCTCTATAAGGTCGCCCCTCAGCCTCTGATGCTCCAAGGAAAACAGCCCCAGCCTATTCAGCCTCTCCCTATAGCTCAAATCCTCCAACCTTGGCAACATATTTGTAAATCTTTTCTGAACTCTTTCAAGTTTCATAGCATCCTTTCAAAAGGAAGTAGACCGGAATTGCATGCAATATTCCAAAAGTGACCAAACCGATGTCCTGTACAGCCGCAGCATGACCTCCCAACTCCTCTACTCAATACTTTGTCCAGTAAAGAACAGCATACCAAATGCCTCCTTCACTATCCTATCTACCTGCGACTACTTTCGAGGAGCTATGAACCTGCACTTCAAGGTCTCTTTGTTTAGCAACACTCCCGAGGAACATACTATTAAATAAGTCCTGCTCTGATTTGCTTTTCCAAAATGCAGCACCTCA
Organism: Chiloscyllium plagiosum; assembly: GCF_037043375.1. Taxonomy (NCBI): domain Eukaryota; kingdom Metazoa; phylum Chordata; class Chondrichthyes; order Orectolobiformes; family Hemiscylliidae; genus Chiloscyllium; species Chiloscyllium plagiosum. The sequence goes on from NW_028270175.1 coordinate 8,586,569, forward strand.
CATTTATCGAAATTAAACTCCATCTGAAACTGCTCATGAAAGATAAAATATCCAACAAAAGAGTACTTTCAGGAATTCTGGTGCTTATCAGGTAAAGAAGACTATTGGCGTGGGCATGTATACAGGATGGAAGATGGCTAAATTCAAATAGTGCTGAGGAAGGAAAATTCAAATAGTATATGGTATGGGGAGGTAGCCTTTTTTAAGAGACTAGCAATGTGCCCAAAACTCCAAATCAAGAATGCAGTCAAAAGAGCCATCAAAGTTCTCAACACGAGAACTCATCACTACAAGTGGGGACATGCTAGCTGACAATCACTGGAAGTAGCGTTTCCAGCTGTGTGGAGGAAGTTAACATGGTGGTAACTTATAGTTTAACAAGCTGCCTAGTGTTGTGTGATTTTTAACTTTGTCCACCCAAGTCCAACACCGGCATCTCCACATTAAAGATATCAGCCGACATTATCCTGCACTACTGGCAAGGGTCAAATGTATGCGATACTTCTGGCTGACTTTGCCTTTCCAGAATTGGTTGCGCAACAGATAATCTTACCTTTTCTGAAGCTGATTCCCATCATCTTTTTGGGGGTGGATGGACATCAGTCAGCTCTATGTGCAAATGTATGGTGCCAACGTTTTGGAGCTAATGATTGAGGTGAATTTAAAGATTTATTGTAGTATACCTGACACAAAATTGAAAAAAAAATCAACGATACAAAATGATTGATAGTGGATAAAACTGAAACCTAGGCAAGAAGTTGGGTATTGGCAAAGCTGCAAGAATAAAGTCTGACTCTCTTCAAATGTGCTGCAAAATTGCCAATATTTTCTTTTGACATTGTTGGATATTGTCTAAAGACTGTTTGTTTATTTTTGTGGTTTTAAAAATTGTGAGCTGAAATAAGAACTATTTTAAAACCATGCACTGCAAAGATTGCTGCACAGTTTGAAAAAAAAACTTAATATTTGTTGTGAACATTGTTTGTACAGCTATGTGTTACAGCAGTGGTTGCAGACAAACTGGAACGAAAGGTTTGTGTGCAAATAGAGCTACCAATGACAAAGGTCTTCTGCCTACCAGTAATTATGTAATTGGTTTTCAGGTGGCTGAACAGTTTTGTTTGTGAATAAGGTACAGAGAAACCTTTGGGCCACGACCAGCTTAGGAACCCGTTCATTGTTTTCTGCAGTAAGCCACTTAAACTGGATTTCTTCCCTTGGTTGCTGTAAGCTGTACCTTTTAATTGTTAAGTCAGAGACTTTTTATATGTGAATCAGCAACCGTCTGCTTCTTGCAATCCAGTGAAAGCATTGGAAAAAAGAATAAGAAGCAGCATTCTGATCAGTCTAAGAGTCATAAAAATCATCTATTGTGAACAGCAGCTGCTAAATTATTTACCCAGCCTTTCCCTCTGTCCAAAATCCATGTTTTTTTTCTCTGTGTCTGTTGGGATAGGTGTTTATAAAAGGAGTAAAGTTTTAATTAGTGGAGTTATATGCTGATGGTTTGTAACTGTTCACCTGTAGCTAAAATCTATTTACTTGCAATAAATAGTAATTTTTGTTGTATGGAAATCTGGTCTGTCCTTGCTGTCATTCTGAGTTGAGAATTTTGTGTACTTCTCTTTAAAACTTTAATTTTTAACTTTTGTGATGGCTCTGGGAAGACCGTGGCTTGATTTCCAGAGCTTTACCCCAGTGAATAATGACACTTGCAATATCCACACTGGTTAGCATATCAAGAAATTGCCAGTGATATGTGAGTCATAGTTGGTTTATCAATCAATTCTAAATCTTTCATCAACTCATTGCAATCAGGACTGGAAACTGTTTTATTTTGTGGAAATGCTAAGAGATCCTCATTACTACCTTGCCAGAAATTGGCTAACTGAATTGACACCCAGGACTGAAGTTTAATCTTTACTTAACATGGTGTAGTCCTATATAATTCAGTGTGTGTTTTTCAGTATGCTATTAGGGAAGGATTATTTCAAGGTGAATAAGTGAAATATAGTAGAAATAAACTTTACTTTAAAAATGTTTTTAAAGACAATTTCTGTTCATTTATAAGTGCTTGGTAAACTTTTTCTATGTTTCCAAAGGGAGAAAAGAGCACAATGTCAAATATTTCATAGGGATAATGAAGAATATTTTTCTAAGCTGTGTGTAAAAGTGGGAAAAAAGAACTCTGGAATCATATTGATAACTGAATTTGTCATTTCAAATCAGCATTGCAAATGAAATGGAGGAGACACTTTGTAAGTCTTGCCAACACATTTGATAGACCATTGATGTTTCAGATTCTTTTGTTAGCCTATTTAAGGAATGATGAGAGTAATGCAATGCCGGTGCCAGTATTTTTCTTTTAGTGAGAATCAGATTGAGTGGTCTGTTGACTTTGCTCAGAATGGAAGCACAAAGGTCCACTAATTGTTTTATTTAATTTCTTTCTAATTTTGCACAAGTGTATGATGTTTGGGTTGGCTCAGAGCTTACCCTTCAAACTTTTGCTTTTGTGTGGGGGCTGGGTGTGTGGAGAATGTGAGAGCATGATGGTGGTATTACTTGAGAGCATTTCTCAAGGAGAAGCACTGTCAATACCACCCTTCATAGATAAGTGGCATAATATAATTTGCATCAAAATTTAAGGTTTGGATTTTTTTGATTTAATTTTAAGTTTATATTTTTCCTTCTTTCCAACAGCTGGTGACTCATGCCATGGTTTCATTAGAATTGGTGGCACTTAGCCAAATGACTGTTCATGTGTGAACAAGGCAATGAGTTTCAGCAGGCTTTCTCTAACTGTGAAAGGATGCAAATTTAGCAGAGTAGAAAGCTGAGTAAGAAGTGTAACTGCTGGTTTACATCCATGATGAGTTGGTAAATTCCCCAGCTGGAATATGAATGGAGTGATTTATTGTTTATAGACAAGTTCTTGTACTGTATGTTTAAGTTAGAATTATGTATGAATAATAGTTACAAACTTTACTGTACTTTTATTAATGCTATTTTCTCTATGATTGAATTGCGCGTTTTTAATAATAATGACACAAGAACAATAACATTTATTTGTAGATTGATTACAAACCAGTAAACAGCAATCAGGATTGCTATCTTGGTTGGATTCATAGAGTAGAAATAAATTGTAGTCTATTTAAATAATTTGTTGCACTTCTGTGCATTTGTTTTCATACACGCTCTATTTGTAAATATAGCTATGAACTTTTAATTGCCTCTGAGTAGAAATGTGTTCCATCATACTCAAATCTGATAGGCAAAGCCTTTGAATTTCATGTGGATTTTGTCTACCTATACTGAGTTTAATACAGGTCACTGAACTCAAAGTAGAATCTAAGATTTGAGGAACGTACACAGCTACGGAATACTTTTGTGAATTAGTTTTTTATAGTCACTAAAGTAAGGATCGTGGCAAAATAGTTTTGGGAAATGCATGACTGAAATTCCAATTTGTGATTTTGTTGTATGTGTTAATGTATATTCTCCACATTATATTTTTCTGTGCATGGTGATAATAGTATATATTTAAATATTTCCTGTAGTTTTTACCTTCTAATACAGTATCTGTGCTTTTCAGTAAGTAATGACTAACACTCTTGTCAGCCTCACATCAGGCACTGCTGAGAAGGTGGTTAGGCACCTTTGTTTCTGGGTCTTCATTGTGACTATCTTGATATAACTTATAGCAAATATGTAAGAGTCGCATCAATGGATCATTAATCATTGAAAACAAATTCCTCTTTTGTGGAATCTGCTGACCAAATGCCCTTTTGTGAGTTGCCACTATCTCAATTTGAATTATGTGGGAATTTGTGGGTGTTAATCCTTGTTTTGTCCATGATAAGCAGAGAATGTTGGAGGATCAAGTATTGTTGAAACCTTACCAAAATTTTATTTAGAATTAGAATTTTTCTTTTTTATTATTGATCTGCAGATGGTAGTTGAACCCAACTGAGATTGGAAATGAAATCGCTTGAAGATATAGGGAACAATGAATTTATCAGCAACAATCAGAAGTTCAAAGCGAGCTGTAAAGTTGATGGCTTACACTGAACAGAAATTAAAAAGTGAAGATTTGAGATGGAGAATTTTAAAAATATTTTGTTCATTTTATTCTCCCTATCCTGAAGCATTAATGCTAGACTTCAGTTTAATGAAACTGATGGTTCATTTGACTGACCTGTATAGTCAGTGTCACTGGTCTGTTATGAGGACTGTCACAAATCACTGTAACTGTTCATACCTATGTTCATTTCCATTGCTTACATTTCCCAGAAGGTAATTGGATAGCTGTTGGGAGTGGGAGCCTTGATTGCCTCCAGGTGAAATTGCTGCAACTCATTTGGATCATTTCAATGCATTATCTTGAGAACATGATCAGCTGTTTGTATTGAACCTGAAGTGCTCCTTAGCCATGTGACTGGGTGCCTATTGTTCTGCACCCACAGAATCTTCAAGGATCTTTGTTCCATTCCATATCTAAACATTTATGATTTGTATTGAGTTTACTGTAAATTTATTGATATTAGATTAGATTCCCTACAGTATGGAAACAGGCCCTTCGGCCCAACCAGTTCACACTGACCCTCCGAAGAGTAACCCACCCAGACCCATTTCCCTCTGACTAACGCACCTAACACTATCGGCAATTTAGCACGGCCAGTTCTCCTGACCTGCACATCTTTGGACTGTGGGAGGAAACCAGAGCACCCGGAGGAAACCCAAGCAGACACTGGGGGAATGTGCAAACTCCACACAGACAGTCGCCCAAGGCTGGAATCGAACCTGGAACCCTGGTACTGTGAGGCAGCAGTGCTTACCACTGAGCCACCGTGCTGCCCTGACATAGACTGACCTTCTTGGAATTGCCCTCTCTGATTTCCTTTGTGGTTTCTTGGAAGCTGCCAACTCTAAAAGATGGTGTTAATAAGTGGGGAATCCTTCAATGAAGCACATGATTTTGATCCAGCACTTAACCAAGAGAGTCCCATGTTGTGCTGTCTGGAGCACATTCTGAATTAGGGATTAGTGGTGCTGGAAAAACACAGCAATTCAGGCAGCATCCAAGGAGCAGTAAAATTGACGTTTTGGAAAAACCCTTCATCAGGAATACCTTTTGCCCGAAACGTCGATTAAACTGCAGTTGTTGCTGCAGTTCTATAGAATAGAATGAAGAACTTCCATCAATCCTGCAGGTTGTCAGTGTTTTGTAAAGTTGAAGTTCCAATCTTATTTCTGTCTCATGTTGAGAATGCTGTATACTTGAGTAACATAGTTACAGTGGGGAGAATGTATGCTTTTGGCATCATACTGCTTTTGAGCCTTACAATCACAAATTCCCATTTTGCCACTGAAAAGACAGTTATTGAACATCTAACATGATATGTCTTGGTCAGATCTTTTTAATCTTTACTCTTAACAATTAAAATGTGTATGTGATAAGAGATTGCCCATCATTGCCTTTAGTGGTATTGCCGTCCAGAACTGGAATGATCACAAAGTATGTCCATAATCAGCCAAGCTATGCATTTGTCTTAGTTGAGAAATTCAACATTGCTAATCTCCAGTCAGAAAGCATTTATAAAGCCATTTTTCAGGATGTCCCAAAATACTGTACTTTGCATTAGTAACTTGAGGAAGTTGCATTTTGTGGTGAAGATTGGAAATTTCTCCTTTTTTTTTTGAGGGATGTTTTCATTTCAGATAGTGATCATGTGAAAAATAAAGTTCTTTTTGAAGGAATTGAACTATTCTTTTGAAAGTATTCTTGATTTTATAATTCTCATGCTGGTTTCAAATTTCTCTGTGGCTTCACTCCTCCCTTCCTTTTGGAATCTCCTCAGCCCTTCAACCCACTGGATATCTGCATTCCTTTTAATTATGGCCACTTTTCCATTCTTAATTTGAATTGCTATATCATTGGTGGCCACGCCTTTAGTTACTTATGCCCTGATCCTCCTTACATTTTACAACCTCAATTTCGTTCTTTGAGACTCCTTAAAAATCCATCTCTTTCAACTGACTTAATATCTCAAAATTCGCTATGACTTAATATCATCAAACTTGTCTTGGTGTCGTCATTGTTTTACAATTGTTCTGTGGAGTGCCATGGACAATTAAAGGCTCCAAACACATGCAAATTTCAACAGCAGCAATTTAGGTAAATGTGAGGTGCGGCATTTTGGAAAAGCAAATCTTAGCGGGACTTACACACTTAATGGTAAGATCCTAGTGAGTGTTGCTGAACAAAAAGACCTTGGAGTGCAGGTTCATAGTCCTTGAAAGTGGAATCGCAGGTAGATAGGATAGCGAAGGAGGTGTTTGGTATGTTTTCCTTTATTGGTCAGAGTACTGAATACAGGAGTTGGGAGGTCATGTTGCGGCTGGTACAGGATGTTGGTTAGGCCACTGTTGGAATATTGCATGCAATCCTGGTCTCCTTCCTATTGGAAAGATGTTGTGAAACTTGAAAGGGTTCAGAAAAGATTTACAAGGATGTTGCCAGGGTTGGAGGGATTTGAGCTATAGGGAGAGGTTGAACAGGCTAGGACTGTTTTCCCTGGAGCGTGGGTTTCCTCCCACAGTCCAAAGATGTGCAGGTCAGGTGAATTGGCTGTGCTAAATTGCCCGTAGTGTTATGTAAGGGATAAGTGTAGGGGTATGGGTGGGTTGCGCTTCGGCATGTCGGTGTGGACTTATTGAGCCGAAGGGCCTGTTTCCACACTGTAAGTAATCTAAACTAAACTTGTATCTCTCATTCTTGGAGGGGAGGCCCTCAACCTTGACCTCAGACTCCAGTCCAGTATATCTTGTCCTTTTAACTTTTTTTTTTGTTTGCTTCATCTGTACTGATAGTTTAAAGAGAATTCCTTTTCTAAACACTGCATGTAGATTTAAAAAAAAGTATTTTTCTGGGAAATAGTGAAAGGCTTTGAGAAGAGGAAACTAAAGGTAAGTGAATAAAAATGCATACTTAGTTGCCGTGAGAATCTGGAATAATACTTTTTCAAATGATAATCTTCTGGGAACTATCTTGTAAAAAATCAACTTGACACGTATTATCAGTGAGGTAATGGAAACTAAACCCTGAAGAAGGGCTCATGCCCGAAACGTCGATTCTCCTGCTCCTTGGATGTTGCCTGACCTGCTGCACTTTTCTAGCAACACATTTTCAGCTCTGATGGAAATTAACACTTGATTAATTTAAATTTCTACATAAATAATTGAATAAATTAAATTGTATACATTAAAACTATTGTACAATGCAAAAAATTAAAAACCTTTGGCTGAATAGTATATAGGAAAAAGAATTAACGATATATCCAGAAAGTTGCAGGGCAGAGCATTTATTTAAAAGCAATAATCTGGCATTCCATGCACCGATAAATTCTCTCTCTCTCTCTCTCTCTCTCTCTCCTTCTCTCTCTTCTCTCTCTCTCTCTCTCTCTCTCTCTCTCTCTCTCTCTTCTCTCTCTCTCCTCTCTTCTCCACCCCATCTCTCTTCTCCCCCTCCATCTCTCTTCCCCCCCCATCTCTCTTCCACCCCTCTCTCTTCCTCCCCTCTCCATCTCTCTTCCCCCTCTCCATCTCTCTTTCCCCCTCTTCCATCTTCCTTTCCCCCTCTCCATCTCTCCTCCCCCTCTCCATCTCTCTTTCCCCTCTTCATCTCTCTTTCCCCTCTCCATCTCTCTTTCCCCATCTCCATCTCTCTTTCCCCCTCTCCTCTCTCTTTCCCCCCTCTCCATCTCTCTTTCCCCCTCTCCTTCTCTCTTTCCCCTCTCAATCTCTCTTTCCCCTCTCAATCTCTCTTTTCTCTCCCCCTCCATCTCTCTTCCTTCCCCCCTCCATCTCTCTTTCCCCCCCTCCATCCTCTCTTTCCCCCCTCCATCTCTCTTTCCCCCCCTTCCATCTCCTTCCCCCCTCCATCTCTCTTCCCCCCCCTCCATCTCTCTTTCCCCCCCTCCATCTCTCTTTCCCCCCCTCCATCTCTCTTTCCCCCCCTCCATCTCTCTTTCCCCCCCTCCATCTCTCTTTCCCCCCCTCCATCTCTCTTTCCCCCCCTCCATCTCTCTTTCCCCCCCTCCATCTCTCTTTCCCCCCCTCCATCTCTCTTTCCCCCCCTCCATCTCTCTTTCCCCCCCTCCATCTCTCTTTCCCCCCCTCCATCTCTCTTTCCCCTCCCTCCTCTCTCTTTCCCCCTCCATCTCTCTTCCCCCCTCCATCTCTCTTTCCCCCTTCCATCTCTCTTTCCCCCCCTCCATCTCTCTTTCCCCCCCTCCATCTCTCTTTCCCCCTTCCATCTCTCTTTCCCCCCCCTCCATCTCTCTTCTCCCCCCTCCATCTCTCTTTCCCCCCCTCCATCTCTCTTTCCCCCCCTCCATCTCTTCTTCCCCCCCTCCATCTCTCTTTCCCCCCCTCCATCTCTCTTTCCCCCCTCCATCTCTCTTTTCCCCCCCCTCCATCTCTCTTTCCCCCCTCCATCTCTCTTCCCCCCTCCATCTCTCTTTCCCCCCCTCCATCTCTCTTTCCCCCCTCCATCTCTCTTCCCCCCTCCATCTCTCTTTCCCCCCCTCCATCTCTCTTCCCCCCTCCATCTCTCTTCCCCCCTCCATCTCTCTTCCCCCCTCCATCTCTCTTTCCCCCTCCATCTCTCTTTCCCCCCCTCCATCTCTCTTCCCCCCTCCATCTCTCTTCCCCCCTCCATCTCTCTTCCCCCCCTCCATCTCTCTTCCCCCCCTCCATCTCTCTTCCCCCCCTCCATCTCTCTTCCCCCCCTCCATCTCTCTTCCCCCCTTCCATCTCTCTTTCCCCCTTCCATCTCTCTTCCCCCCCCCTCCATCTCTCTTCCCCCCCCTCATCTCTCTTCCCCCCTCCATCTCTCTTCCCCCCCCATCTCTCTTTCCCCCCCTCCATCTCTCTTTCCCCCCTCCATCTCTCTTTCCCCCCCCTCCATCTCTCTTCCCCCATCTCTCTTGCCCCCCCTCCATCCCCTCTTCCCCCCCCTCCATCTCTCTTCCCCCCCCCCCATCTCCTTTCCCCCCCTCCATCTCTCTTCCCCCCCCCTCCATCTCTCTTGCCCCCCCATCTCTCTTGCCCCCCCATCTCTCTTGCCCCCCCATCTCTCTTGCCCCCCATCTCTCTTGCCCCCCATCTCTCTTGCCCCCCCTCTCTCTTCCCCCCATCTCTCTTGCCCCCCCATCTCTCTTGCCCCCCCATCTCTCTTGCCCCCCCATCTCTCTTGCCCCCCCATCTCTCTTGCCCCCCCATCTCTCTTGCTTCTCTCCCTCATCCTCTTGCTCTTTGTTTCTCCTTCATCTCTCTTGGCTTTTGCATCTCTCTTGCCCCCCATCTCTCTTCCCCCCCCATCTCTCTTGCCCCCCCATCCTCTTGCCCCCCCATCACTCTTGCCCCCCCTCTTGCCCCCCCATCACTCTTGCCCCCCCATCTCTCTTGCCCCCCATCTCTCTTGCCCCCCCATCACTCTTGCCCCCCCATCTCTCCTTGCCCCCATCTCTCTTGCCCCCCCATCTCTCTTGCCCCCCCTTCTCTTTGCCCCCCCATTCTCTCTTGCCCCCATCTCTCTTGCCCCCCCATCTCTCTTGCCCCCCATCTCTCTTGCCCCCCATCACCTTGCCCCCCCATCACTCTTGCCCCCCATCTCTCTTGCCCCCCCATCTCTCTTGCCCCCCCATCTCTCTTGCCCCCCCATCTCTCTTGCCCCCCCATCTCTCTTGCCCCCCATCTCTCTGCCCCCTCCCATCCTCTTGCCCCTCTCTCTCTTCCCCCCCTCCATCTCTCTTGCCCCCCCTCCATCTCTCTTGCCCCCCCCTCCATCTCTCTTGCCCCCCCTCCATCTCTCTTGCCCCCCTCCATCTCTCTTGCCCCCGCTCCATCTCTCTTGCCCCCGCTCCATCTCTCTTGCCCCCGCCTCCATCTCTCTTGCCCCCCCTCCTCTCCTGCCCCCGCCTCCATCTCTCTTGCCCCCGCCTCCATCTCTCTTGCCCCCCCCTCCATCTCTCTTGACCCCCCCTCCCTCTCTCTGACCCCCCTCCATCTCTCTTGACCCCCCCTCCATCTCTCTCCCCCCTCCATCTCTCTTGCCCCCGCCTCCATCTCTCTTGCCCGCCTCCATCTCTCTTGCCCCCGCCTCCATCTCTCCTTGCCCCCGCCTCCATCTCTCTTGCCCCGGCCTCATCTCTCTTGCCCCCGCCTCCATCTCTCTTGCCCCCGCCTCCCATCTCTTGCCCCCGCCCTCCATCTCTCTGCCCCCGCCTCCATCTCTCTTGCCCCCGCCTCCATCTCTCTTGCCCCCGCCTCCATCTCTCTTGCCCCGCCTCC